>NC_068982.1:126098263-126100985 GCF_001194135.2 Octopus bimaculoides
TTAATTTAGAAAGCAGAAAATTTCTTTGTAAATTTTAAGCTGTTTAGTTAAATGTCTACAGATATCAAATCTAAGTGCTTGACCTCAAGAAGAGAGGTTAAGATTTTTGGATAATGGTAACTTTTTGCTGTAGACAACAAGTCAAAAGGACACACACACACACACACACACACGCACACACACACACACACACGCACACACACACATGTATATGTAAATTTCAATGCTTGTAGCTGTTTGTTTTCTATTGTAATAAATTTCAAAGTGTACTGTGTATTTTTTTTTTCCCCTCTTTGTTGTCTTTGTAAAAAATATATTCAAACATAGTTTAACTAATGGAAACCTTTTTGCTCAGGGAATTAATCATTTTGACCCAACTATCATTATCATCATCAAGTTGAGGTTGATGTGAACAGCTTGGGTCATCTGTTGATATTTCTTTAGCGGAGACTAAAACAGTAGCAGCTGATTGTTGCACCTTTCCTTGGAAGATACCCCTTGATTGAACACAAGACTCATTTTCAGGGGAGTTAACTAGAGCAACAAGAACTGAAGCCTCTTGCTTAATAACACAATGTGTTGCCCAGTTCATAAATCAAACTAACACTTCTATGGTTGTGATTACAGCACTCTAACCATTAGGCCACAGTAGCTCACTGATAATTGTTCTATGTTGCTTTGATGCTTTAGGTTTCTTAACTCTTTCATCTTCAAAATCATCACCACCTTTATAATAATATCTCTGATGATAAAGATCATCACCACCCTTCTCTTCATCATCATCATCACCATCATCGTCATCGTTGTTTTTGTTATGTCGAATGATGGTAGAATATGGCAGACAACAGTAAATAGCAGAACCAGTGAGTTCTTTAATCTGTTTTATGTATATATGAAAAAAAAAAGAAAAAAATTAAATTAAGCAATAGTCTCAAAGACCAGGAAGGTTACCAGACAAATAACAAACTAGAAGGAGAATATGAAAGTTGAAAGATTTTCTATCAAGTACTCTTTCTAATTGTTACTAGACGATGCTTGTTTAGATAAAGAATCGGAGGTAGAAGGAATAACAACTGCTTGTTCTTATTGAAATATGCTGCTACAAACTACTGACCATTTCTGTACTTGGAACAGAACCCCAATCAGGTAATGGGTTTTAAGGGATTAAGGACATGTTTAATGGGAATAGAAAAAAAGAAAAGAAAGAAAATGGAGTCGTTATCATGAAGCTATGTAGGAACCAATTAGCGACAAGAAGAATTCATATTTACTGTATCCTGTTGGTGATGTAAGAAACAACTAATTAGTGAGGCTTACACCTAACTTTGGACACCTCAACATAGTCACAATCATCTTTGTAGCTCCATGAAGACATATTGGGTGTAGCATATACATTTATCCATTACTTAAACATGCCAGTGGCATGTCAAAAGCACTATATGAACATGGTCGATGCCAGTGCAGCCTGACTGGTTCCATGCCGGTGGCACACAGACGGCACCATTTGAGTGTGGTCAATGCCAGTACTGCCTGACTGGCTCCCATGCCAGTGGCACATAAAAAAAGCACCCACTACACTCTCAGAATGGTTGGCATTAGGAAGGGTATCCAGCTGTAGAAATCTTGCCAGATCAGATTGAAGCCTGGTGCAGCCTCCTGGCTTGCCAGTCCTCAGTTAAACCATCCAACCCATGCCAGCATGGCAAGCAGATGTTAAACAACAATGATGATGATGAATTCACCCAGTTTTCAACCATAAATTAAAACATTCTTATTTACAAAAATAGTTGCAAATATGTAATACTTCCCAACATTCTTTTTACAGTGACTCAAGCAAGATACGAACAAATTGTAACATTGAAAATGGCTAGCATAAAGAACTGCAAGGTGATAAAACTATAAAATGATGATTAAGGGCTATGGTGAATGAAAAGATGGCTGCTCTGAATTGTAAATATATGTGTAATATATTGTCAATAAATACAACAATCATCTTGTAAACTTTCATTAATCAAAGCCTTAATCATTTTTTATTGCATGATAAAATGAATAATGAGTGAATATAATGTTGCACCGTGTACATCAATCACTTAACAGATAACAGTGGATGCCACTAAGAACTGTCACATGCCATGGAAGATAAAAATGGTTGGAGGATCAACCTCATGCTAATCTGAGCAAGCTTAATTTACATGAGATTCATGTAGGTCTGGTTCATGATTTATCCAGATTCTTTTAATAACCTCAAAATTACTCATGACAGATCTCCAACTTTCCCTGCATTCATGTGTATAATTTTCTATTTAACCTTTTATCTTTTAATCTGGCCAAAAATATTCTCCATTTTATGTTAAAACTGACCAGATTCATACTCTCACCTCTACCCTAGAATGTTATTCTCAAAATATACAAACATACGAATGAAATCTTGAAGCCACAAGATAAGGTATGGTTAATTCAAAACAATGGATCATTACCAGCGTCGCCTTACTGGCACTTGTGCCAGTGGCACGTTAGAAAACATTCAAGCGAGGTCATTGCCAGTGTTGCTGGACTGGTTCCTGTGCAGGTGGCACGTAAAAAAACACCATTTTGAGCGTGGCCGTTGCCAGTACCGCCTGACTGGCCCTCGTGCTGGTGGCATGTAAAAGCACCCACTACACTCTCAGAGTGGTTGGCGTTAGGAAAGGCATCCAGCTGTAGAAACTCTGCCAGATCAGAT
>NC_068982.1:126100995-126123137 GCF_001194135.2 Octopus bimaculoides
TCTCAGAGTGGTTGGCGTTAGGAAAGGCATCCAGCTGTAGAAACTCTGCCAGATCAGATTGGAGCCTAGTGCAGCCATCCGGTTCATCAGTCCTCAGTCAAATCGTCCAACCCATGCTAGCATGGAAAGCGGACGTTAAACTATGATGATGATGATGATGAATGTGAATAAATAAGTATTACATTAAACAAAGAAATCTGAATGCTGAAGGGTTAAATATATGGCAACCTAAAAATGGCCCCTCTGATAATTACACCTGGCTTTTGACAACCCAGTCTATTTACCTTCAGAATTAATCTTTCATCAAAGCATTGCTAAGTCTTTAAACTTTTGTTGCCCCTGAGACCCTGTATACTGATGTCATTTCAAACATATTTCTCTGCCTGATTCTCATAAACATATTGTTTGTAATTCAGAATACTTCATGTGTCCTCACAGCACAGAACATTAGCAAACCTCCTCTATTTTTTACTCTCTTCTACCTCCGATTCTTTATCTAAACAAGCATCGTCTAGTAACATATTTCTCTGCCTGATTCTCATAAATTTAGAAAGTTTATTTCATAATCTTCTATTAGTGAGGTGTTCTGTCCAGGACCCATTCAAAATGGTAGGAAGTGTGCACATGGTTAGTATCCTGATGGAAGAGTCATAAAGCAGCACAAATCCAGCAGTTTCAAAATGAAGTTTCTTTTCAGATTCTTCGAAACCTTAATTTTCCATATTGTGTTGAAACTTTGAAGTGCTGCCCAAGCTTTGCTGATCTGTAAATTAATATCTGACTCACTAGATACAATATTGCTCCTGAGGTTTGTGCAAGGATTTGCTGGGTTTATGATATGGAAAGCCTGGAAGAGTTCAGTAAAATTTAATATGATACAGGCTGAAATATTGGTTAATTACAAAGATAAAAATGCAGCAACATTTGAGAAGTGGCCTTATACGATATGTAGGAAAGGAGTTTGTAACACAGTCATAGCCTTTGTCTTGGTTCCTCCTACTCCTCATGGAGAATTGATGAGAGATCTCCACCTTGTATGCAAAACCTATCATGAACCTACTCCAAGCCCAGGCCCACATCTGTCAGATCCTTCTCCACAGTTTTCAACTAGATCCTCACAGGTCTGCTTAGCCTTCTTCTATGTCTCATCTTTGGCTTCCACTTGTGAAAGGCTCTCCCTAATCTCTTTAAAGCCGTGGCTCCACTAAGTCCCTTCTCCACATCACTTTCCAAGTTTAACATCTGTAGCAATGTTAGTAGTACAGAGGTAAATAAACAAATCAATGATCTCTGGAGTCTGATCCTCCAGCCAGACTTGTTGCTGTTTGCCTCATCAATAATCATAAATTTTTCCTCTTTCCATTGTTGATCTAAAAACCAACCTTTCTTTGATAGCGTTTTCTTTCCAAGACATATTCAAAATGGGATGGTCGTAGCTGAAGTGTTTTAATACTGTGCTTGATACATTAAATACTTAATACTTGCTACATTAAACATATATATACTTATGTGTTAAATATCATCATACGTTAAATACTTAATACATTAAATGTTGGTAATTAGTACAAATGCAATACAATGTAATCTCTACCTGAGTGATAAATCCAAAACTTTAGATGCATAATCTGTACAGGAGTACTTATCAACAGAAGCACCCATCACACAAATTCCGTAAATTACTCTGGTTAATAGAAGATATTGAAAATTTCTAAATAATTAATTGATGTATTTAATGTTGGACATAGTAGTTGTAAAAGTATAGTTATGGAGATAAGAAAAAGCTGAAGGAATTCAGTTTTGTTTGATCTCAGGATCAATGTGTTTCTGTATAAAAGACAGTCTGTATTATATTAAAGTCATTCGCTTGAGAATTGAATGAATACTACAACATCCCATTTCCTCTCTAAAATAAATCTGTAGTATTTGTAGTATTATTCCAAGAACTGAAACAACAGAGAGTTTATATTCCTAGTCTTATAGAAATTAACTCTTTGTTCCCTCCGTTGAGATGTCATAAAATATGAATCAGTAATGAACAAAAATCACAAATTGACTATACTTAAGACCTTGTGCTTAAGTAAAATAAACCATTCTTATTTTGAAATCAGTAAAGTTCAAATCTCACTGAGATTAACTTTACCTGCTAGTCCTCCAGTATTGATCAAAGTACCATTCAAGTACTGTCATTGACTAATCCCCACCCACCAAATTTGTAACTTTGTACCTAAGTTAGAAACAATTATTTTGAGAGCAATGGAATGGCAGCAATAGAGTAATTTAGAGTATTATGTTCTGAGTGAACCCCACCCCCATCTCACTCTAGAAGATTAAATAAGTTCCAGTGACATGCTGTTATAGGTTCAGTTATCTCCCTTAGGAATTTGTGGCTTTGTGCTAATTTGGGAAATTCTTATAATTAATGTTTTCAATATTGGGAGGTGCCATGGTGTAGCAGTAATTGTTGTTATTACTTATCCCCAGGCCAGCACTGTCTTAGATATATCACCTATGACCTTCTCAATTTTATTTATTTATTTTTGTTTGTCAGACATAATGTATCTAGGACTACACTATTGAGCATGTTTTCGAAGGGTTGGATTTGAGGAATATTTACATGTTATCTGTAACAAGTTGAGTGAATGTGTTGAAGCTCCCTTGTTGGTGAGGATGTAAATCCAATACAAAATTCCTGGTTCAATTTTGATTCTTAGTTTTAAATTACTTTTGCTTATGAAGTTAATACTTTTATGGAAAGTATGAAAATCATAATCTCTCAATTCTTTTCTTATGTGTCTTTTGGTATTGTGTGCTTGAGCTTACATGGACCAATAAACTGCAAATATCTAGATACAAAAATACTATTTGAACAATACTGTAACACCATTTTAAAGGCCTATGTCTTCCACTGGAACCAGACATACAAAATATACAAATACACCAATATAACTTCAATATTGATTTGCAGACAAGACCTGAATTATGTATTGGGAAACTAATCCCTTTCAGTGAATGTTAGAGTCAAAGAATGATACTACATCAAATGGCCTTTAATGAAGGCTTTTCATCATAGAGTTAAACAAAAAAAAATTGTTTTCATCCATAAAGCTGATGATCTTGGTTAACATTAATTAACATTAATTAGTCAGAAAATTAATTTTAGAACTGGTTTCAAGACAATTATTGAAAGGTCAATGGTTTACTTCCTATCACTGGAACTGTGCTGTGTCTCTAGTTGAGATGTTAAAGTGTTGACTTTAACCCTTCCTCTGGGTGAAGCTTGGAGAGATAGGGAGACAGGTTCTGTCAAGGTGACTTGTTCATAAAGACCAAGTCTCCAGTGGTGCCTCTATAATCAATGGATTAACACTACAGTCCATAAATAATACAAGATACAAGGCAATTAACCAAGAATTGATTTTCACCTTGCTGAAAGCACTTATTTAATGATAGAATCAAGTATTGTCAATTAGTTTTGCTTTGTTTTCAGTCATCCTGCACCTAGGCAGCAAGGGAAAAAAAGAGGATGAAGACAGATGATAGGTAATTGTGAAAAGGAAATATTAATACAATCCCATTAGAAAAGGCATAACTGACTCTACTACTCATTTGTCTTCTATTAAATTTAAAGGTTTTGTGCTTGTGTAAATGAAAAAAAAAATCAATTATATTCCTGACACACCTTAATATTATCAATACCATGCAAGATCTATTATGTAATTAAAATAGACTAATTCTACATTACTATAGACAATTGATGAAGTAAGTTTTAACTTTATTTCGAATATCACTATCACACAAAGAGGAGAGCTATGTGTTACAACACATGTGATGCAGTAGTTTTCTATCAATACTTCCAACACACAAGTTAGCTAGCTTATATTATATACCTAAGTAACACAGCAGTTCTCTTTCACTGCTTCTACCATAGAATAAGACCAGCAAGTTATATCTTCCTAACACAATTGTTTATCTTCTCCATACACCACACGTAAGTTGAAAATAAACAACAGACTAGTTCTCTATATTTCATTCTTACTATCCAACATTTAGGTTTACATTTACAATAATGAATTCAACATTTTCTGGAATAAAATAAATGCATTTCTTTTATTCTAGCATACTCTTTAAGTTTCATACCAAACTTCAGGAATCTCATTATATCTTATGTCCAAAGGTATAACCAAATCTGACATTCTTTCACATCAATACTACCAAAGTTGTTGTTACTGTACTATGACATATTTCTGTATTGATTAGAGTATTTCAGTTTTTCGCAGGTTCTATTGTTGATTTCCTGCAATATTCTGTAGTAGATTTTCTTAGATTATTCCAATTACTCCGTATTAATAGTACACATATTTTAAATAAATTGATTTTATGAAGTTAGTTTTAATTAACTCAGATAGGAATTATTAATTTAATTAACAATGTAGTAAAATCTATGATTAATAGGCTTTCCTACATTAAATAATATTGAAGAAAGCTTCTATAATCTCCGCAGAGCTGGTGATTTAGTTCGATTCTAGATATGGAAATATATCTTCATGTTTGTAGTTATAGACTATCATGTAGAGTATGCAACCTATCCAATGATACATAGCTCTGCTGCTACCATTGTTGTTTCCAATACTATTCTCACCAGGTCTACTAAAAGCAGAATACAAATTTTCATGGCTGTGATATTTACTTTCAGTTTAAGCTATGAATAAGACTCAGAAACTTAATGACCTCAGAATGATTGAAGAAAACTAACTAAAATTTTAAATTTTCACTGAGACTTACTTAAAATGACACTGGCATATAACTAAATTTGGATTTTTCTGATAATGAATTTATCTTTTCTTTTTCTCCTTTTCTCTCTCTCTTCCCCCCCCCCTCTCTTTCTCTTTTAGATTTTATTTTGAAGTATCACTAAAATAACTAGCTCAGTTTGATATTTCCTGGTGCATTATTTTAGAAAATATCTTAGAAAACTGAAATGGAAATTTTTAAAATAGAAAAGTCCTCACAGAAATACAGAATTAATAGAATTCTGTTTCAGTTCCATGTTTCCAAAAAGGCTATTACAATAGAAAAAAAAAATACAGTTATAAATTAAGTGAAATAATCTAAATTTTTGTTGTTTCTGTTAATGTAGTTGCTGCTAATGGAGATATTAGTAATTTGAATAATTACAACCATTAAAATTGTTTAGAACCATAGCCATATTCTGATTCCACAATAGATACCAACTTGAAGTTTAAATCTTTGACAGATTCAAATGAAAATATTTTATGGCACTCAAGATCAAAATCTCTAATGGTTAGTAGAAAGATATTCAATCACATTTCTGATTTAAAACTAAAATTATTTTCTCTGCAGTGGATTTTGTCACTAAACTTGATATCATTGTTCAGTTTTTGTAATTTTTAAAATTCATTTTATTCCACTTTACTGTTATATACGTATGAAGTTATTACTTTAGTGTTAATCTTATGGTTCTTACCACAAAAATATATTATTCTGCAAAAGTTTTATAAATTCAAGTTATCAATTAATGAAACATATGTTAGTACATGCCTAGCCAACTAGTTAGAACAAGGTTCTAGGTGTGATTCCACCCTTAAACACCTTGGGCAAATGTCTTCCATTGTTATCTTTAGTTTACCAATACTTGCATGTAGAATTTGGTAAACAGAAATTATATAGAAGGGCTCTTGTGTGGGTGGCACATAAGATGCACCATTTTGAGCGTGGCCATTGCCAGTACCGCCTGACTGGCTTCCGTAAGATTTTTGAGCGAGATCGTTGCCAGTGCCCCTGGACTGGCTTGTGCGGGTGGCACATAAAAGACACCATTTCGAGCGTGGCCGTTGCCAGTATCGCCTGACTGGCCTTCGTGCAGGTGACACGTAAAAGCACCTACTACACTCTCTGAGTGGTTGGCGTTAGGAAGGGCATCCAGCTGTAGAAACTCTGCCAAATTTAGATTGGAGCCTGGTGTTGCCATCTGGTTTCACCAGTCCTCAGTCAAATAGTCCAACCCATGCTAGCATGGAAAGCGGACGTTAAACGATGATGATGATGATGTTGTGGCAAGCTGGCAGAAATGTTAGCATGCTGGGTGAAATGCTTAGCAGCATTTGGTCTGCCGCTGCATTCTGAGTTCAAATTCTGCCGAGGTCGACTTAGCTTTTCATCCTTCCGGGGTTGATTAAATAAGTACCAGTTACGCACTGGGATCGATGTAATCGACTTAATCCCTTTGACTGTCCTTGTTTGTCCCCTCTATCTTTAGCCCCTTGTGGGCAATAAAGAAATAAGAAATTATATAGAACACAGTTGGCAACTTCGCAAGTGCTGGTGCTATGATAAAATGAACTGAGTACATGTTGAGGTATAAGTGGAGACATCATAGGTTCAAGAAAACACATAGTCTCGCCTTGTCAAAAACATGACAACCTCTTTAGTGCTGGTGCCAAAAGAAAAAAAAGTGTATCCAGTTCATTCTGTAAAGTGATTGGAAAATGAACAGAGATATTTTAGGATAAGGACACTTTTGACTTTTGTCTTGTCAAGGACATAACAGCCTCTGTAGTGATGGTACCACTATAAAATGCACCCAGTACACTCTGTAATGTGGTTGGTGTTGTGAAGGGAATCTGTTGATGGAAATCATGGCAAAAGGATGATAGATGCATGATGCATGGTTGAGGAACTATGCCTAGGAGAACAGTAACTCCAGAGTAAAACTTACTTGATCCTGATGTAAAATGATGACAATATGCATGTATATTTATATTTGTGTATACTACCATAAAGAGCATATCAAGTTATCTCATCCTCTTCTTCTGACTGAGAATTATTAATGCAGTATCTAACAGTTGAATGCCCTTACTGTTGCTAACCATTACCTGTTTTTTATAAGGTACCTTTTATTCCGCAAGTCTTCACAAAAAAAACATTGAGCTACAAGATGTTTTTTTATGAAAGTAAACATGACATTACCATTGCAAAGACGCAGGGAAAGTAAACATTTATTACACACACACATACACACACTCACACACACTCACAAACATGCACACATACACATGCATATATCATGAGTTTTTAGATTCTGTGTACCAGTTTCATTGTCAAGGTGTTGATCAGGCCAAAGCTATACAATAAGTGATACTTGTCCAAGGTGTCACACAGTAGGAGAGAACCCAAAACTACATGGTTTTGAAGTAAATTCCATATCCACACTGCTATACCTGCACCTGTGTGTATCATCGAAAAGTAATTCAACCATTCAATAAATAAAATCAATAAAAGAAGTACAAGACTGAAAAAAAATGTAGCGTAGTCAATAATATTGATTAAATCATACTAAGTAGTACCTTATCATGGCTGGAGTTCATTGTCTGAAACCAGTAAAAGAATAAAAGAAATATTATGCCATTCATATATATATATATATATATATATATATATATATACATATGTGCTTATATGAAAGATTGTAAGGAATGGAGAAGGTAAATAAAGACTACATATGTTTCAAAACTAGACTTGATATGTTTTACATAACTTATAACCAATACTAAAACAGTTTAGCTAACCCTCAGGTCAAATTACTGGTGGTTTTTTACATCATCACATTGAGATGAGTCTTCCCGATATGATGATATAAACAACTGCTGATTAAATTAGCTAAACTGTTTTAATATTTGTTATGAGTTATGTAAAATATATTAAGCTTAGCTTTGAAACATATGTAGTCTTTATTTACCTTTTCCATTCCTTAAATTTTTTAATTTATATTTGCATTATTAGCAATTTGCATCGCTAAATTGTGAGTTGTATAGTAGCTGTTAACATTGAAATTTCCAGTTATTTCAATATAGTACAAACTGTAGAACATACACCAGTTATTAAATTTTCTTTGTCATATATTATCCATTTTTTGTCATCTATACAAACTGTCTACATGCTTGATGGTTACTAACTTCTTGTACCAGCATTAATTTGGATCGTACTGCTCTTTATGTGTATGTGCGGCTGTTTATGTCAAGCTAAACACAAAAACAAACTATTTAAGATTATACTGAAGGATCATTCAATAATTTTTAGTAGAGTATACAATAAATATCTACAAGATAAAGGTTGACTGTGACCAAAGTTTTAGCTTGCACACCTTCATCATGTGTTTGTGTGTGAGTGTATATACACACACACACACACACACACACACACACATACATATGCATGTGTGCGTGAGAAGACCTGGCAAGCCAAGTGAGACCTAAATCCAAAGCCTCTGCCAGGGGTATAGCCAGCCCACTTATGCGTACCTTCCTTCATTGGACACTAAACTCCGCTTGCGAAGACCTGTTGCAGCAAGTGAAATCGAAATCGAACTAAATTCGACGACTGGCACCCATGCCAACGTCGTCTCCTTCATTGGACACGAAACTCGGCTTGCGAAGACTTATTGAGGCAAGCAAAAGCGAAATCGTGATGGCACCTGTGCCCAGCGTCACCATCCTGGTACATGTGCCGGTAGCACGTGTAAAGACATTCGAGCGAGATCGTTGCCAGTGCCACTGGACTGGCTCCTGTGCAGGTGGCACATAAAATACACCATTTTGAGCGTGGCCGTTGCCAGTACTGCCTGACTTGCCTTCGTGCCGGTGGCATGTAAAAGCACCCACTACACTCTCTGAGTGGTTGGCATTAGGAAGGGCATCCAGCTGTGGAAACTCTGTCAAATCAGATTGGAGCCTGGTGTAGCCATCTAGTTCGCCAGTCCTCAGTCAAATCGTCCAACCCATGCTAGCATGGAAGGTGGACGGTAAACGATGATGATGATGATATATACACAAACATGCTGTTATTCTAAAGCAATTTTAATGCAGAGCTAAATATATATTCTTATAGAAATAATATAATTTTTATCATACATTGGCATATTTCAAAGCCCTGATTGATTGTGAAACTCTAACAATATATAAATAACTTAAATGAAAGAGAGAGAGACACACAGACAGACTGACAAATAGACAGAGATAGAGAGAGAAAGAGACAGAGATATATAGGGAAGAGGGAAACAGAAAGAGAGAGAGAGAGGGTATGTGTGAGGGAAAGAGAGAGAAGGAGTGTGTGTACACACCTGGTTTAGAATGCACTAAAGTTGAATTAGACCCAACTAGATCAAAATTATAATTCTTTACTGGTCAAATTGACATATTCACTCCAAGGGTCATGAATAGACAATTATTTTATAACATGGCTAAATATATATTTTTGTATATGATTAATTTGTTCACATAGGTGCAGGCATGGATGTGTGGTAAGAAGCTTGCTTCCCACCACATGGTTCAGGGTTCAGTCTCACTCCATGGCACCCTGGACAAGTGTCTTCTACTATAGCATCATGCCAGCCAAAGCCTTTCAAGTGGATTTGATAGACAGAAACTGAAAGAAGCTTGTTATATATATATGTATATATTTATGTGTGTGTGTGTGTATCTGTGTTTTTCCCCCCCCACCCTAACCCCTACCATCGCTTGACAACTGATGCTGGTGTGTTTATGCCCCTGTAACTTAGTGTTTCAGCAAAAGAGACTGATAGAATGACTACTAAGCTTGCAAAGAATAAACTCTGGGGGTTGATTTCTTCGACTAAAACCCTTTAAGGCAGTGCTCCAGCATGGCCACTGTCAAACGACTGAAACAAGTAAAAGAATAAAAGAATATAAAAAGGAATGCTTATAGCTTGTTCACTTGTATCATTCAGGCTCACATTTGTATTTTTTTTCTCTGTATTGGTGTATGTTGGACACACTTATTTGAGGCAGTATTTTAAAGTTGGATATTCTCCCTGTCACCAACCACAAGAGTTCAAAACAGCAGAACTATAGAATGTAATAGCTACCAGGAATGTAAATACAACACCGTGTGTAGTTCAGGTGACCGCATGTGAAGCAGAGGAAGTGACCACTTCATGAACATACACTCACATAAATGCTGACATGGTTGTGTGGTTAAGATGTTTTCTTCCCAACTATGTGGTTTTGGGTTCAGTCCTATAATAGCATGGCAACTGGGCAAGTTTTTTTCTACTATAGGTCCAGGCTAATGAAAGCCTTGTAAGTGGATTTAGCAGATGGAAACTAAAAGAAGCCTGTCATGTGTGTGTGTGTGTGTGTGTGCACTTCCTTGTTTTGATGTCATGTAATATTTGTAAATGAGTGTTCACAGTTAAACAAGCTGCATCATCTGTTTCTAATCCTCCATGAAAGCACGTTTGCTCAAGGGGAAATATTATCTGACTTGGAAACAAGCAAAGGGGGCAACAGTAAAGTCAATGAACTGCTGAAACTTTGCCTTAATGAATTCCCTTAGACTGCTACAAACACAGAAAAGCGGACGTTAAAAGACACTAATAAGCATATATATCTGTATATGAATATGTACATATGCGTATGTGTGTGTATACACAAACACACACACACACACACACATACACACAAATACATACACATATATAGTGAAAAGTGATGAAATATTTAAATGAAATGTTACACTTGCTTTTGTTACTAAAACTATTCTAAAAATATTGCAGTCATTCTCTTAATGTTATTGTGTATTTTCACCCATGTTTTGTGCATGTGTATATATATGTGTGTGTGTGTGTGTGTGTGTGTGTGTGTATACATACCCATATGCACATACACATGTGTTGGTGTATGTGTGGCGGGTGATAAGCTTCCATGTAGTTGCTTTCTGCCTGCCAATTCCATTCATAAGGAATTTGTTTGCCTGAAGCTATAGCAGAAGACACTAGCCCAAAGAGCCATGCAGTTGAACTGAGCCAAGGACACTCGATTGCAAAGCAAACTTCTGAATCACTCAACCATACCTGACACCTCTAATGTATTACAATATTTAAATTTTGCTTTTAAGTTCAATCCAGCCATCAATCAGCCATTTTATTTCACCTGAAACATGTAATTCTCATACATTAGAGTTACATGTCACAAAAGCCTGCCTTTACAAGCTCACATTAAAAAGTGTTTGTTTAATAAAATAACTTAGAGAAATAACTTATTTTCCTCGGAGAAAATATAATCCATTAATACTTCTGAATAACTAAGATCAAATCTGAGAAATTTGGATCCCTATTCTATCTTGCTTATTGCTGAACCCCTGATATGTAACAAAAGCACAAAAGAAATCAATCTTTGTTTGGGATGGATGAAATTCACTGTGGTAGATTTTCTGTAGTTAGATGCCCTTCCTGTTGCTAACCTTTACGTGTTTTCAAACAAGGTAATATTTTCCAAGAGCCAGACATATTTTCATGGGAGATTGGAAATAAAGGACACCATTGGTATGATGATGACACTCCTTTACAACTATTGCATCATGTCAAGACAAGAAGGCACAAACAGATACATACAAATATTTGTATATGTTGTTGTTGTTGTTGGCACTCCATCGCTTACGATGTCGAGGGTTCCAGTTGATCCGATCAATGGAACAGCCTGCTCGTGCAATTAACGTGCAAATGGCTGAGCACTCCACAGACACGTGTACCCTTAACGTAGTTCTCGGGAAGATTCAGCGTGACACAGTGTGACAAGGTTGGCCCTTTGAATTACAGGCACAACAGAAACAGGAAGTAAGAGTGAGAGAAAGTTGTGGTGAAAGAGTACAGCAGGGTTCGTCACCATCCCCTGCCGGAGCCTCATGGAGCTTTAGGTGTTTTCGCTCAATAAACACTCACAATGCCCGGTCTGGGAATCAGAACCGCGATCTTATGTCTGTGAGTCCGCTGTCCTAACCACTGGGCCATTGCGCCTCCACATTTGTATATGTATACAGTAGACTTCCTTCAGATTCTGCCTACCAAATCCACCAACAAGGCTTTAGTTGGCCTGAGGCAGTAATAAAAAACACCTACCCAAAGTGCTAGCTGTAGAACTGAACCCAAAGCCATATGGTAGAGAAGGAAACTTCTTAACCACACAACTATGGTGGCACCAATAATTGTGTATGGAAAAAAAGTGTATATAAAAATTAACTTGTAGTGAATAGTTCCTAGATTCCATGTATCTATAAAACAATAAATTATTTCATACAGTGTACAATCATAACTATTGGATTTAAAAAAAAGAAAAAAACGAAAAAACTGATAATTTTTAGTAGTTTTGAGATTGCATAAAAAAAACCTGTGAACATATATTTTTATACCATTGCTGTAAAATGTGCAGATTATAACATTTCTGCATACTTAACCCATCAGACATTAGATGGATATTGCTTTCTAATCTCAACAATTCTTGACTGAAAGAGTTCCTCACGGATATTTAATCTTTATCCTCTTATAGTTAATTGAATATCTAACAAAACTGAAGAAACACACTTTATGATAGTCACACTTTCAAACTTTAGTCAAAATATATTTAACTGTATTGACACGCTCACAAGCTACAATCTTTGCCTCACTTCATCACTCTTCTTTCAAAATAATGTTCAGCTGATATAAATTTGTAAATTTGTGAATAAGACGGTGAGCTGGCAGAAACGTTAGCACGCTGGGCGAAATGCTTAGCGGTATTTCCTCTGCCGTTATGTTCTGAGTTCAAATTCCGCCAAGGTCGACTTTGCCTTTCATCCTTTCAGGGTCGATAAATTAAGTACCAGTTACGCACTGGGGTCGATGTAATCGACTTAATCCCTTTGTCTGTCCTTGTTTGTCCCCTCTATGTTTAGCCCCTTGTGGGCAATAGAGAAATAATAAATTTATAAATTTTCCTTGCCTATGGTACACTGTAAGTATTTGTATGTAGGTGCAAATGTATGTATGTTCTTCTCTTCCTCTTTTTAATTTAGAGTAAAGTTTCGACCAGCCACCTACTTGGTTGCAAAGTTGTGAAGTAAAGTATCCTGTTTAGTTCATCATTCTTTAAATCTTAATAGTCCCAGATATCATGATCATTTGTAGTGTATGAATTAAGGAATCGCGTTCTCTCCCCAAGAATCTTAGTTTAACCAACTTTGCTCCAAATGGGTTGGTATGTACCCTGTTGTTCCAATAATAATAGATATGAAGCTGAAAGTGTATCTTGGATACTAGATTTGCATACTATGTATGTATGTATGTATGTATGTCAGTGAGTGAGTGAGTGAGTGAGTGAGTCAGTCATTATTCAGTTTTATTTCAAGATTTCTTGCCAATGTATGTATGTCTCTTCTATTTTTTAAAATTATTATAAATCTTCCACTGAGGAATGGAGTTAACACAAACAAATTCACATTTTGAACTTGAAAGAAGTCTTGCATATTTTTACTGTTACACTCACAGATTCTCCTTTAAGCAGTTACTAACAAAACCTAATGCTCCAATTATTATTGGTATGAATATGAATTCATTGTCTGGATATAGAATCTGGAGGTTTTGAAGCAGTTGTCCATAGAGACCCGCTTTTCAAAGAGATATTTATATCTGCAGGACAGCTAACTTCTGTGATGGTACATACCTTTGCTCATCCATCCCAAACAACAATATCCAGCCTTTTATGTTTACATTTGACAGACGTTTTGATGGGAATATTCCACCAGTATTCTTTGAGTTGGTGTTTATGAATGTATTCCATAGCAGAAAGATTTTCTCATTTTATTTCAGGACAGTCTTTTTTGCGGATGGCATTGTAAATTGTTTCAGCGACAACATCGTGCCACATAGGGAAGTAGTACCGTGATGACATTTTAGGACAGCTGCTAATCACATACGTGATGTCTTCCACAGAAACATGACATAGCCTACACATATGGCTGCATCTTGAGATTACAAGAGCATCACTGTCCCTCTTGTTCACCTGATATTCTGAGGCAGTTTCCTGTTCCTGGATTGCAAACACATAACTCTCAAAGTTTGATGTGATGTAGTGGTCTTGTGTCCAAAAGAGGTTACACTTTGTGTCAATTCTTCTTCAAGCTTCCGGGCAACATACCCATGCATGATTTTTTTGTTTTTGTATGCTCCATCCAGGTCTTCTCTGAGGCAAGAGAGCCCAGCTGTTTTGTGGCTGTACAGGAAATCATCAGGAAGCGAGTGCTTCCTGAGGAGGTCACTGCCAACTCGTACAATGTTGCTCACTTCACTTTTCAGCACTGCATTTATATATTTATTTTCACTGCTGTTGTTTAGTAGGTGCTGCCTGAGTGATACCATACAGCATTTGAAGGCCGTCTGCACTGATGTATGTATGTTGTATGTATGTATGTATGCATGCATGCATGTATGTATGTCATTGTTCAGATTTATTTAAGATTTTTTTGCCAATAGAGAAAGAGTCAGGTTCCTTCATTGGAATTTCAACATGAACAACAGGGTAGTTTTCTTTGTTTGTATGTATGTATGTATGTATGTATGTATATGGCCAGATTTGTATGCTTTAGGTTGTAGCAGCAATTGTACTTCCTAGCACTCACGTGTCAGTAAGGGGAGGGTGGCTACTAGTAAGTAATAGTTTACCTCTCAAGGCACGATGGCACCGACCATGGTAAAAACCCTGCACCTGCTAGAGCCTATGTCAAAGTGTGCACTTTAGATTCGGCTGAGGAAATGCTTGAAACAAAACACTGGATTGACAGGCCACATTTGTTTAGGTGCACTGCTATGGACAAGTGATCCATGGGACCACCCACATTAAAAGGGCGAAAGATTGTTGTTGAGGCACAGTGGTGGGGGATAGCCTAATTTGGCTACCTTCTCGCACTCTAGTGGCACTCTTTCCCTTCAGGGAAAGGCTATGTATGTATGCATACTTCCATGCATATATGCAAGTTTCTCTTCTGTTGTGAATCATTTACATTCAGATTGGAGCCTGGTGCAGCCTTCTGGCTTGCCAGTCCTCAGTCAAATCGTCCAACCCATGCTAGCATGGAAAGCGGACATTAAACGATGATGATGATGATGATGATGATGATATATGAGAGGTTTTGGTATGCAGAAGATCTAAAAGGTAGGTAAGGCTATGTAAGTGCTATGGAAGGATTGCTGTTAGACTCCTGGTTCGATAATAGTATGAGTGAGGAGACTAATGTGGGTCATGTGTGAGTGTGTATAGATGAAATAAAATGAGACAACAAAGCCAAGGCAGTGTGAAATAGGGCATTTTATAAAGAGAAAGGTAGTCTTACAGCTGTTTCAGGGATATAAAAGATATCCCATCATCAGAGATGATATACTCAAGAAGACCTGTACTCAACAGGAGAAGTGTTAAGACCAGTCCCTCTAGTGATGTAAAGCACTCATGGTAGTGCCACATTAAAGTACCCATGTGGTGCCACATAAAAGCACCCAAGCAGTGCCACGTAAAAACACCTATGCAGTACCATTTAAAAGCATGTGTGACACCATGTAAAAGCACTTGTGTGATGCCATGTAAAAGCACCCAGCACACTCTGTAAACCAGTCGGCATCCAAGGGCATCCAACTGTAGAAACCATGCCAAATCAGACTGGAGTCTGGTGCAGCTCCTCAGCTTGCCAGCTCTGGTCATACCATCCAACCGATGCCAGCATGGACAATGGACATTAAATGATGATGATGATACAATGAGCTTCCACACAGCTTCCATTTGCCAAATTCACTCACAAGGCATTCCCAAGGTGCCATGCTATGGGACTGATCCTGAAGACACTTGGTTGTGCAGCAAGATTCTTAGTCATACAACTATACTTGTGTCTGCATCATTCAAAACTATTTTCCAAGTATAAAGAAATATTTGTAATTTTAAAATTTTCTGTTTGAAAACATTTTATTTATGTTGTGTCTTGGGAAGCACACTTCACTTCTTTTTATTATAAGTCAAAGGTGGTGAGCTAGCAGAAATGTTAACATACCAGGGGAAATGCTTAGCAGTATTTGATCTGCTATTATGTTCTGAGTTCAAACTCCGCCGAGGTCGACTTAGCCTTTCATCCTTTCGGGGTCGATTAAATAAGTACCAGTTACGCACTGGGGGTCGATGTAATTGACTTAATCCCTTTGTCTGTCCTTGTTTGTCCCCTCTATGTTTAGCCCCTTGTGGGCAATAAAGAAATAAGAAACGTTAACACGCTAGGCGAAATGCTTAGTGGTATTTCATCAGTCTTTACCTTCTGAGTTCAAATTCTGTCGAGGTCAACTTTGCCTTTGATCATTTTGGGGTCGATAATTTAAGTACCAGTTGTGTACTGAGGTAGATCTAATCAACTGGCTCCCTCCCCCAAAATTTCGGGCCTTTTGCCTAGAGTAGATAAGATTATAATAAGCCAACTTAAGGTAGCGAGCTGGTAGAATCATTAGCATGCCAGACAAAATGCTTGGTGGCTTTTTTCCCAACATCACATTCTGAGTTCAAATGTTGCTGGGGCCAACTTTGTTTTAATTCCTTTCAGAATGGAGTTAATGTAATCAACTTACCCTTCCCTGAACTTGCTGGCCTTGTGCCAAAATTTGAAACCATTATTTTAAGTCGAAATGTTAACCAGTTGATCCAATTTACAAATCGATTGTTTGATTAATCATTCGTTTAATCAAACAGTCATTTGATTGATCAGAATCCAAATAATTTTAAGGTTGTAAGCTGGCAGAATCTTTAGAACACAGGGCAAAAATCATTTGGAGCATTTTGTCTGTCTAATAAATTATTTCTTCTGGCATTTTTGCACCAGTCATTGTTATTGCATCCCTAGGAATTCTGATTTGTGTACCATGGTGAAAAGTTTCTTCATTGTGATTAAAATGGCACCAAAGGGAAAAGAATTGTCTAAAGATTTGAAGAAAATTATTTTTAATTTGCACAAGAATGGTTTAGGATATGAGTTAATTAGCAAACGAATACATGTTAGCATAAACACAGTTACCAAAGTAATTCAGAAATACAAAGCTACTGGACGGCTAAGCAATAAACTTCATCCAGGTTGTCCTTCTATTTTAACTGGGCATGATATTCACCACATCCAACATTGCATGATGGACGACAGGCATCATACCCAATATATCATCATCATCATCGTTTAACGTCTGCTTTCCATGCTAGCATGAATCGTCCAACCCATGCTGGCATGGAAAGCGGACGTTAAACGATGATAATGATATATTGGGTTGTCCGGAAAGTTTGTGCCGATTTATAGTAGCTTACCTTTCGACTTATTTGCCATGAAGCCACCTCAATTCTGGGAAGAGGGTATTTTCAAGTTAAAGGAAAGATGGAGACGCATTGTGCAACAGAATGGTTCATATTTGGCTGATTAAAAATGTAATGGCAAGTATTTATTGACCTTTTCCTTTCCTTTAAAAATCGGCACGATCTTTCCGGACAACCCAATATATACACACACGCACAAACACACATATACACACTCAGACATACACACACATATATATATACATATACATATATATATACACATATACATACGTGCACATTTATGCACACATTCACACACACTCACATGCATATGTACCCACACAAGCACATGCATATATAGTTATAACTAATCTTTAAGCATGACAATTTCATATTTTTGTAATTAAATACTGAATTAAGATAGTTCTCACAGTAGATAGACATGGCTTCAAGTTGAGGAATAGCATTTAAGAAACACAAAGCAGGAAAGTAAATGAGAACTTATAATAAGGTAAAAGAAAGGATATAGAATTAACTGACATGTAACAATGCAGGAAAGGCCACAGTTAAAGCGAATTGTAATTATCTTATGAAACAAGAAGATATTTTGGTGAAAACATCTTTATGCAACTCATTCAATCTGCTACTGAAAACTAATCACAAAATAAGAACGATAATGATGAAGAATTTGAAGCCTTCACTGACAAATGTTGATCATGTTGTGAAAAGCAGATGATGTGGGTGTTAAATAGAAGTCATCTGAGAGTAAGATAACAATAACATTGTGGAAGGAATTATTCAGTTTCATTGAGATATACTCTTGTAAAGTGCTATAGTTATTTCCTTTTACAGGAAGAAATACAAACACCTTCACAAAACTGAAATTCCTTAAAGATTTAAGATCACACTCTGACCAAATTCATTCAAAATAAAGAATGTTATTTTTATTATTTTTCATTTAATTCATTTTTCTACAGTTATTAAATTTTCCCAATATTTACTTTTAAGTTTTAGAGAAACGTTATTTTATACTAAAAGTAGAAAAAAAACCTCATAGAATTTATAGTAAAAAATAACGCAGTGTAGTTTAGCCTATTCGAAAGAAACTTAATGCAAAGACACAAACACACACACGCATGTACACATATACACACACACAAACACATACAATCACACACTCACATATACACACATACAAACATGGTAACTCTCTCAAAATAAAATTTTCAAAAGAAAAGCAATGAGTGTCACACTCCTACACATTTCACCTTGGATGATATGAAGTCAATTTTCTATATTCTGAACTTGTTAGTATTTTTCAGTGATATTTTGCTTTTCAGAAAACTATCATCAGCTTTGATCTGGTTGTCAGATAATCATAGAGATTACCTGGAGCAGAGACAGACCAAAAGAAGATGCCGGCAAACAATCTCTGAAAATCAGGTCTTAAAGAAATAAAAATAATGCAAGATACAAATGTGTCAAGATATTCTGCTGTAAACACCTATTTGTAACAGCAAGAAATTTTAGTCTAATAATGATAATCATAGAATAAAAGGCACACCTGGAAATTTTATTTACACTAACAAGTCAAGCTCAGTCAATGGGATACGAAATCCCAAAAGATAATTTTAGTCCTTCTTTTTCATTTTAGTTAACACCAAGGAGTACAGACTGAATTATAAATGATAGTTACAATTTTTTTTATCCTTAATGTACAATATTGATTTCAAGGTTATTGTACAAGGCCAGCAATTTTTGGGGAGGGGTTAAGTTGATTAAATCAACCCCAGTGCCCGACTGGTACTTATCTTATTGACCCCGAAAGGATGAGAGGCAATGTCAACCAAAGCAGCATTTAAACTCAGATTAATGTACGATATTAATATTCTATTAGTAATGTCAATAATTGTCTGCTTTGCAAGGTTAGGTTTGGTTATATTCATGTACAGGAAATCATTTGCAATGCAACATGTGGAATATTATTTACATATATTGTTTATAAATGTATACTGCTTATGAATGCAAGTTAATACAGCCTTATTATTTCCATCAAAATAATTATGCTATGTGGGTACACACACACACACACACACACACACACACACACACACACACACACACACACACACACACACACACACACACACACACATGCACAAACACACACATGAGCACATTATTTTGACAAAGTAAAAGTTTGACAATGGCCTCAGAGTTTCGTCATTTATTGGCTCCATCAGTCTGAGGAAATGACCAACAAGCTTCAAAGATACTGCCATACTTTTACTTTAAAGATAAATATGATATTCTACTGTAATGTACAGAGTGTTTCTTCAATTAATGCTAGAACCTTTTTCTATCTAACTATATATAAAACAAAAAATAATGTGTGCGTAGATATATATATATATAACTTGGTTATTTTCCCTAAAACTATATATTTTATATATATATATATATATATATGACAAGTGACCAAGACCTTTGGAAATATGCTATGTGTGAGAAAATTTTTGTCTTCCCATTCAGGGGTTAATACAATTTTTTTTTCCTGTCTGACCCCTTTCTTTCTCTCTCTTTTTCTGTTGATTGGTTTCAACCATCACCATCACCAGTACCACCACTATTGCCACCACAACTGCCATACACACACCATTCGGACTTCTGATGCCACCAATACCTTTGACTTTACTGTCTTCCCCTCCACCACCATCACCACTGTCTTTCACATTGCTTACTATCACCATCATCCTTGACCGCCTAGTTTCGCCTAGAACCTAGTTTGGAAATTTCTCCAAGACATCTGATGAAGGCTGGAGGGTATATCAGCTGAAACGTTGTGTTAACAATAAACAAGATGAGGACAAATATCCATCAAATGTAAATAATGTAAATAATGTAAACGGCTAAGAGGTTTCACACAAGTAAAACCATAATAACACACAAGTAAAATAACCATAAAAAAAGAAAATGTAGAAAAAATGTGAGCCTCCAGAACTGATATCATGAAAGATTTATTTAATTAAATTTATTTGAAGTATTTATTTGAATATATTTCCTCTTTCATTTCACCATGGCTAAATCATCTTTTTTAAACAATTGAAACCAGTTGCATATTTTGATAAAAAAAAGTAAATACTTTCTTACTTCTATCCATGATAAAGTTCTTCATATATATATATATATATATATATATATATATATTAGAAGGTTTGGAGGTGATGTACAGGTATTATATATTAGAAAAAATAATAAGGTACTCAGAGATCTTTACTTTTTTTACATTACTTTTTTTTACATTACTTTTTTCTCCCCCCTCTCTCTCTCTCTCTCCACTCCTACACACTCAATAATACTATAAAAAGGGACAAATCCCTTCCAAAAAATTTAAATCTGAAGAATCTATTAGAGTAGTTGCGAGCGCTAATATATGATTTATAAAAACACGTGACATATTAATAAAAATCTGTAAATGTACAACCATCCAGATCTCTAAGTACCTTATTATTTTGTCTAATATATATATATATATGTATAGTAATAGTGATCCTTTCTATAATAAGCACAAGGCTTGACATTTGGGAAAGGAGGATAGTTGATTACATTGACCCGAGTACCCAACTGGTGCTTAATTTATTGACTCTGAAAGGATGAAAGGTAAAGTCAACCTCAGCAGAATTTGAACTCAGAATGTAGCAATGGGCAAAATGCCGTTGAGCATTTCATCTAGTATGCATAGAGTAGTAGTAGTAGTAGTAGTAGTAGTAGTAGTAGTAGTAATAATAATAATAATAATAATAATAATAATAATAATAATAATAATAATAATAATAATAATAATAATAATAATAATAATAATAACAACAACAACAACAATTGTAATAATCCTTGGATAGAATTTATAAACATTTAATGCATTGCTACATGCATTCCTATAAATTACATGTTTCTTAAGATCGCAGTCAGTATTCCTGGGATGATTACAGCATAGTCCATAGTATCCATGGACATCAAGTATATCATCTTCATGGACTCATTTCTTCAGGTAATATAACATGCAACCTCAAAAACCTGACTCACTCAATCAACATCATTGGACTCTAGTCAGCATAATGGAATAGGAGCTTTATTTGCTTATTCAAAGTATTTCCATAAAACAAATTTAAAATATATATTTAGGCACAGGTGGGGCTGTGTGGTAAGCAGCTTGCTTACCAACTACATGGTTCCGGGTTCAGTCCCTCTGTGCGGCACCTTGGGCAAGTGTCTTCTACTATAGCCTCGGTAAATGGAAACTGAAAGAAGCCCGTCGTATATATACATATATATATATATATATATATATATATATATATATATATATATATATACATACTTGGAAAGGGATGCGTGGCGTTCGATCATATAATGATATAAAAAATATATATATATGCATATATACACACATACATGTACATGCCTACATATATACGTATATATACATGCATATATGGGTACAGGGTGTCAAAAAACGTGAACAAAATGAGAAATGAGAACATAAAAATCAGAAGCATGGAAAATGAACTTTTTTTCAACACTGAAAGAAACAAATAGAGATACAAGACAGGTAACATAAAGAACATTCCCTTCATCAGTTGCCCCTTGTTTTATCTACTCCACGTTTCGAAGGTAGGGACAAGATGCGACTTTGTTAAAACAGTCCTTCCTGCAAAGCAAATTATATAAAATTTGGGATTTTTTTGCGGAGGGTTAAAGTGGTAACAAAAACAGGACAATAAAAAAAAAAAGTTCATTTTCCATGCTATATATATATATATATATATATATATATATAAGAGAAAATAAAGGAAGTCTTGAATGTAGAATAGCTGTGAAAACAACTCAGAAAAACGACCAGCAAGCCATTACACAGAATTGAACCCTGAACTCAAATAGTCTGAATTAGAGAGGTTCAGGTTTCAATTCTCTGCAGCAGCTAACCAGCCA
>NC_068982.1:126124117-126126438 GCF_001194135.2 Octopus bimaculoides
ATACACTGACACTAAATAAAATTTAAAAAAAAATATTCCTTATGATCTATGGAAATAGAGAAGCAAAGTTGCAGCCTGTCAGCTATTGTTCTTAAAAATTCTTGTGTGTGTGTGTGTATAAGTATTAACAAAGGGAATGAAGTGAGCAATACATTTCATTGCATAGTACTACAATTGTTTCATCAACATTTTACCAGAAGATCATTACTGAAATATTATTATATAATATATGAAATAATACATCATATCAATATTATTCCAGCAATACATTTACATTTACCTTACTTTTACTCCTAGTTCTGTACATAGTATTCTTATTCCTACTTCTCTAAGAAGATTTAAAGTATTTTTTTCTGTAGTGTTTATAATGCCACCTCCAGAAGCTTGGCACAGGGGATTTGAAACAGTCATCGAATGATACCATATGGGAGTATACTCAATGATTAGGGAGTTCATGAAAGAGGATCTTCACACAGACCAAGAGGTATAGCACTTAATTTCAGGGATTAATTCGAGGAAAAAGAAGAAAGAACAAATTCAAAGAGAAAGTAGATTTCTAACAATTTTAGGCAGACAGGGAGCTATCTTTAAATGAATATATCAGAGGAATTGCTCACAATTGACATTTTGGTTAATGCAATAGGCATCATAATGAAGATCAAGTTAATGACTTTTAAAAATAATTAAGCTATTTTATAGGGGTCAGCATGAGTTGCTTCACCAACATACTGAACATTTAGAAATAGCAGTCAAAGAACTACTGATTCTAAACTACAAATTTTTCTCTAACGGATGGCAATATTTATGGCACACATAGAACAAAAACAGAAGAGAAAACAAAAAACAAACCTGTCTTTAGTTAATCATGTACAACGTTTCATGGTTAAGAATATAAAGCTACTCTTTTCCAATCCTCAGCATGATGTACGATAAATCTGAAAATGTCTGTATACTCATGGGTATTTGACCAAGCGACATCAAAATCACATGAGGAAAGGCATTTACAAAATTTTACTAGCCGATAAATTTTGTAAATGCCTTTCCTCATGTGATTTTGATGTTGCTTGGTCAAATACCCATGAGTATACAGACATTTTCAGATTTATCGTACATCATGCTAAGGATTGGAAAAGAGTAGCTTTATATTCTTAGCCATGAAACGTACATGATTAACTAAAGGCAGGTTTGTTTTTTGTTTTCTCTTCTGTTTTTGTTCTATGTGTGCCATAAATATCGCCATCCGTTAGAGAAAAATTTGTAGTTTAGAATCAGTAGTTCTTTGACTGCTATTTCTAAATTTTCAGTATGTTGGTGAAGCAACTCATGCTGACCCCTATATATTTATGATTATATATATATATATATATATATATATATATATATATATATATATATATATATATATACATACATACATTTGAGCATGGCCATTGCCAGTACCGCGGGACTGGCCATCGTGCCGGTGGCACATAGAAAGCACCCACTACACTCCCGGAGTGGTTGGCGTTAGGAAGAGCATCCAGCTGCAGAAACTCTGCCAGATCAGATTGGAGTATGGTGTAGCCATCCAGTTTGCTAATCCCCAGTCAAATCGTCCAACCCATGCTAGC
This sequence comes from Octopus bimaculoides, assembly GCF_001194135.2. Lineage (NCBI taxonomy): Eukaryota > Metazoa > Mollusca > Cephalopoda > Octopoda > Octopodidae > Octopus > Octopus bimaculoides. Next base: position 126,125,728 of record NC_068982.1, read on the forward strand.
ATGGAAAGCGGATGTTAAATGATGATGGTGATGATGATGATGGGCTCCTCTCAGTTTCCACCTACCAAATCCACTCACAAGGTTTTGGTCAGCCTGAAGCTATAGTTGAAGACACTTGCCCAGGGTGCCACACAGTGGGAGAGAACCCAAAACCATGTAGTTTGGAAGTAAGCTTCTTACTACACAACTACACCTGTGCTTATCATGATAATTATTATTTATCACATGCCTCTTTGTTTTTATTATTGTTGTTGTTTATTTTTATTTAAATATTTATTTCATTTTTTTTTTTTGGTCTTTACTAAAAATAAGTAATATTTGTGAATTGACATGCAATATAAGAAAGAAGAATCTCTATTGATGAAAAATACTTACCTGAATCCTTTTCTTTGGGATTTGAGGGATCAGGATATTAGGAAAGTGAAATCACTAGAGGTGATTGTTTGGAGTTGGTGAGATATTGTCAGAGGTTTGAAAGAAAGAAAACCAGAATTAATAGACACTTGCTGGTCTCCCAAGTTGATTGGTGTACATGCATGCATGTGCATGTGTGTGTGTGTGTGTGTGTGTGTGTGTGTGTGTGTGTGAGAGAGAGAGAGAGAGAGAGAGAGAGAGAGTGGAAGAGATGGAGTAAAAGAGGGAATATAACTATATGTATTTAAGCTTATGTCTTTAAATATATGTATGTGTGTATATATGCGTATATATATA
>NC_068982.1:126127274-126128732 GCF_001194135.2 Octopus bimaculoides
ACCGCCACCACCACCACCAACAACAACAACATCATCATCATCATCATCATCATCATTGTTGTTGTCATTAATAAAAGTGATGATGATGAGAATAACAATGACAATAATGACTAAGTTGATGATGACGATGATAATGATGATGATGATGATGATGATGACGATGACGATGATGACGATGATGATGATGATGAGGAGGAGGAGGAGGAGATGGTGATGGAAGTGGGAGAGAATGACAAGGAAGAAGTGGATGCTGAGGATGAAGATGAGGATGAGGAAGAGGAAGATGAGGTTATCAACAGTGATGGCTATGATGATGAGGCAACAATGATGACAACAACAATGATGATGATGATAATGATGATGATGATGATGACAATGACGACATTGATGATAATGTGACAGAAACATATCACTTTACCATCCTTTATTAAGATGCCTGTAAAAACTGTGGTATGGCAGAAATGCTGTGAATTCCAACCATTCTACAGTTGACTTTGTCTTTCCACCTTCCAATACTTACATGTTCAGGGAGCAACTCAACTAAAGATATTGATCCCATAGAAATGCATTGCTTTATGGAAATATGAGAAATTATTATTTGTTTTAATGGTAAACCTATTGGTATTCTGAATGATTGTACTGGACAAGAGCTCCTGAACTTCATTTCTGTTCCTCACACTTTCAAAAGATGTATTTGATATAAGAACACAAATAATGTGTCATATAGCCAGCTGGAGATGCTGTTTCCTAGGGCTAAATAGCCATAACATTCATCCTAATGAGGACTTCCACGTTATGTTGGCAAATAATTTTTACTCTATTGATTTCTCCTGCCCTAAAATAAATATAATTATGTCCATGTTTAAGACTATCTCAAGTTCTATGATACAAAATGTTTCACTTTAAAATGTTCATATTTATATTGATTTCAAATTTTGGCACACGGCCAGTAATTTCAGGGTAGAGGTTAAGTTGATTACATCAACCCCAGTGCTCAAATGGTGCTCATTTTATCAACCCTGAAAGGATGAAAGGTAACGTCAACCCTGGCAGCATTTGAACTCAGAACATAAACGCAGACAAAATGCTGCTAAGCATTTTGTCTGGCATGCTAACGACTCTGCTAGCTCACCTCCTTCATAATAATAATAATGATAATAATAATAATAATAATAATAATAATAATAATAATAATAATAATAATAATAAAAGGGTCACAGAAACGGTCACAGAAAACGAGAAAGCAACCATACTCTGGGATATGCCAATACACACAGATAGAGAAATTAAGGCCAATAGACCAGATATAGTTGTCAAAGATCATGAAGGGAAAAAATGCTTTCTAATTGATGTATCAATACCAGCAGATGACAATGTTTCCCTAAAAGAAATGGAGAAACTTTCAAAATTCAAAGACCTGGAAATAGAGGTAACTTGAATGTGGAATCTAAAAACAGA
>NC_068982.1:126128840-126129556 GCF_001194135.2 Octopus bimaculoides
TACAAATATATATAACATACAGAAAATTGCACTACTAGGCACTGCACACATCCTACGCAAAACACTTTCAATACAGTAACCATAAGAGCATCACAGCAAACCACAGCACATACCCAAGGCACACAGAGCTGCACTCGGAAGTGAAGTGAAAGCACGTTATAAAAATAAAACTACTGAATAATAATAATAATAATAATAATAATAATAATAATAATAATAATAATAATAATAATAATAATAATAATCCTTTCTACTATGGACATAAGGCCTAAAATTTGGAGGAGGGGGTTTAGTCAATTACATTGACCCCCAGTACTCAGCTGGTACACATCTTATCAACCCTCCCTGAAAGGATGAAAGACAAAGTCAACCCTAGCAGTATTTGAACTCAGAACATAAAGATGGATGAAATGCTGCTCAGCATTTTGCCTGGCATGCTAATAATTCAGCCAGCTTGCTGCCTAAGTGTTGATATTTATATTACAGCCTTCCATCATAATTTTATATATGAGTCTTTGTTAAGCTACATTCCAAATGCTCAAAAGACTTACACTCAGTCCTTCCTTCACAAAATCTAATCCTACTGGAATTCCCTCTATGTCTTGTTTGCTGTTGTGGGAATATTAATGCTATCACTCATGCTGATCCAGGAGGGCTTTTAAAGACCTAAGTCAGTACTGCTTTCTCCAGACCCAGTAGGTAAATGTGAAAAAAAA
>NC_068982.1:126129993-126139407 GCF_001194135.2 Octopus bimaculoides
CTTTTCCTTCATCTTTTCCTTCACCTCTTCCACATCTGCAAAGCGTTTTCCTTTCAGGACTTTTTTTATTTGGGAGAACAAAAAAAAAAAAAAAGTTGCAGAGAACAAGATTAGGTGAATAGGAAGGATGAGTAAGTAGGGTCATGTCACTTTTGGTCAAAAATTCTCTCATACTCAAGGCGGTGTCCACAGGCAGATTGTTGTGATGAAACCCCCACTCACCATTTTGCCATAGGTTGAGGCATTTTCACCTCACTGCATCTCACAAATGCTTCAGAACTGCCAAGTAAAATGTCTGGTTAGCAGTTTGACCAGGAGGAAGAAATTCTGTGTAGACAATTCTTTTCACATCAATGAAACAAACCAGCATCGTCTTGACATTGGACTTCACTCGACACACTTGTTTAGGACATGGTGACATTGAATGCTTCCATTGACTTGATTGTTGCTTCATTTCCAGGTCGTAGCCATTGCACCAGCTTTTGTCACAAGTTTTGGATGTCGGAGCGGAAATCTGATCTGGCATCTCATCATTTATTAAGACAAACAAAAATGCTATGAAAATGTGTTACCCCAGTATATAATAATGCTCTAAAAGATAGTGGATTTAGCAAGGAAATAACGTGTTACCAGTCCAATAATAAAGAAAAGGAAACATAGGAATAGGAAAACTATCTAGTTCACACCCTCTTACTCCCCTGAAGTGACCTTTAATATAGGTAAATATTTTTTATCACTTATAGATAGACATTTTCTAATCAATCATAATTACTGAAAGCTCTTCAATAGACATAACTTAAAAATCAGCTTTAGCTCAACTACTAATTTTAAAAAATAATCGCAGGTCATTTCCATAGCATTTTTGTTTGTCTTAATAACTGATGAGATGCCGGGGCAGATTTCCACCCTGACCTCTGAAACTCAGAGTTTTATTATGGCAACCGAATAATTGTCACATATTATATTACAGATAAATTCCTCTATTTACATAATGTCGAGGTCTCATTCATTCTTTTGTTGTCATACTATTACTAATAGCACCACTTGAGCATAATCGTTACCAGCGTTGCCTTCTAGCACTTGTGCTGGTGGCACATTAGAAAATCATTCGAGCGAGGTCATTGCCAGTGCCGCTGGACTGGTTTCCGTGCAGGTGGCATGTAAAAAAACACCTTTTTGAGCGTGGCCATTGCCAGTACCGTGTGACTGGCCCTTGTGCCGGTGGCACGTAAAAGCACCCACTACATTCTCGGAGTGGTTGGCATTAGGAAGGGCATCCAGCTGTAGAAACTCTGCAAGATCAGATTGGAGTCTGGTGCAGCCTTCTGGCTTGCCAGTCCTCAGTCAAATTGTCCAACCCATGCTAGCATGGAAAGCGGACATTATACGATGATGATGATGATGATACACATATTAATTGAAGTGTACAATATTATATATCTATCTTTATGTAAAACATGCTCTAACAATTCTGTCAAATCCACCACTCTAGATTGGTACTTTATTGATCCTGAAAGGACAACAGGCAAAACTTACCACTGGAGAATTTGAATAGAGTGCAGGGACCTAGAACAAATATTACAAGGCATTCTAATAACTTTACCAGTTAAATCTTTACAGATTTAAGCTATAATAACCCATAAATACTTATTTTCCTATTATTATTGGAAAACCCATAGTAAACCCATTGCATGTTTGTTACCTGGTTTTGCCCTCACTTGTAGTCATTCACTTAAATGACGTTTACTAATGTCTGTGAGAAATGCATGAATATCACTGCATCCTATTCTGTACTAAGAGAAATCAACTGGGAGCCATTCCAATTTATTCATTTTAAAATTCTATAAATGAATGAAAGCAAACCTCACAACGGATGTGCCAATTTTTAAAGAAAGATTCATGTTGTTGATTTTGTTATTTCATCACAATCTCTTCCTCTATTACCTCCTCCTCCCCCTCCCTCTTCTTCTTCATATTACTATCATTATCATCATTATTATTATTGTTGTTGTTATTGTTACTGTCACTATTATTATTATTATTATTATTATTATTATTATTATTATTATTATTATTATTATTGTTGTTGTTGTTGTTGTTGTTGTTGTTATTATTATTATTATTATCATCATTTTAATTGCTGTTGTTGTTATTGCCAGTAATGACTGTTGTAGTGAAGGCAATCGTAAAATGGAAGTTTTTATTCCCATATTTTTGGAGTTTATACTACTACTACTACTACTACTACTACTACTACTACTGCCATTGCTGCTATTGCTGTTACTGTTGTTTTTGTTATTGTTGTTGCTATTGCTGCTGCTGCTGCTGCTGCTAACGTCTTTCTTGTTATTTTCTTAAACAATGTCAGCGACTTTTGTTTAGAAATATTTTATCAATCAGAATAAAATCTTTCCAGGTCACTTACTAGCATTGTTCATGAAAGAATATTCCTCTGCTTTGTTTCCATTGCTGTTGTCTTTGCATCAAGAAGAAAACAACACTAACAACAACAACAACAACAACTACAGCAACGGCAACAGCAATTTAACAACAGCAGAAGTTATAGAACCAAATATATGTGATAGTAGCCCTTGCAGTGCCTTGATATTCATGAATGTCTTGGGTGTTGTAGAACAGAGCCTGAAATCCAGTTCTGGTCCACGACTGAAGTTAATGTATCTCATACCAAATACCATTGGAAGAGGCATAAACATGTCATCTTTCCAGTTTTTTTTTGTTTCTTTATTATAAATCTGAGGTTTTATGCCTACACAAGAAACTGATATTTAAAAAGTCTCTTCAGTATTGTCAAGCAATTTGGCAAGGACATTAAGATATCCTTCGGAGTGGAAAAATAAATATAAAAAGTGAGAATACGAGCTGGATGGATGATTTAGGGGAAATATTACACAATCTGGACAATTCTATGGTCATTTAAATATTTGTGCATAAATGGAAGTAAAACTGTGTATGGAGGCTGTGTGAAAGAACAAGGAAATACGAATATTTTGACAGTCAAAAATATTTTGAAACAACTCTATGGAGGAGAAATATTGCAGGAGCTGGACAATTCCATGTCTATAAATATTTGTAGGTAAGTGTGTGCGAAAGAAAAAGGAAATACAAATATTTTAGCAGTCAAAATATTTTAAAGCTTATCTCATATTAGTGGTCAAGAAAAGAAAAAAGAAGTTTTATGTGATTGATGTATTTCTAGTACTAGTCATAATAAGTAATGAGAATAATACAGAAATGAAATGAAATGAAATAAACCTGGATTCTATAGATTATAATACAGTGAGTAATCCTTGGGCCAGAAGTCATTGTTATCATCATCCTTTAGCAACCATTTTCCATGCTGGCATAGACTGGGAAGTTCAAGAGGGTCCGGTGAGCTATGGAGATGCATCAGGCTCCACTATCTACTTTTGCATGGTCTTCTGTGACTGGATGTCCTTCTTAATGTCAACCACTTTACAGTGTGTACTGGATGCTTTTCTCATGCACCAGCACCAGTGAGGTCCCTAAGTAATTTGCAAGGCAAGAAAAGAGCAAAGAAAGGAAAAAGCTCCATCAAGTGGGATGAGTATCTGAGAAATGGGGAGAGATGAGGAAGCTTTATGCCCCGTTGAGAGGCTGTAGTATAAGAGAAGGACAAGTGCAGGTGTTTTTATTTTCTTATTTTTGATTGTTTTAATAATTTGGAATGATTGTATATTTGCATCTATAAAATGAGACAAGCTTAGAATCTAAGTCTAAACATATTCTCCATTTATATTTCATTACAGAGCTCATACATTTTCCCTTGAAGGTAGTTTTACGCAAATGTTATGTTAGTCCAGTTGTGCATGATGTGTAACAGTTTCACTTTGGGAATGTTGCACATTTCACCAAAACAAATCTACCGATTACTCTCACTTCAGCTTGTCAACCACATAAAACAGTTCTACATAGACTTTCACTTTATGCTCACCAACAACTTTTTTTTATAAATCGTTTTTCCCAATGCTTTCAAGAATTTTCCATTTATGGCACGTTTCTTACTCAAAAATATTTTTGCAATTTGGAGGTTTTCAGACATTGGAATTTTAGATAATGGTTTATCAAAAGAAGTAACAATGTTCTTTAAAGAGCACCTCATACTACATTACAAGTGCAGGGCTCAGTGACTGTGCATCCTAGTAATAGAATGAGAGAGTGGTCTATCGAGTGTCAAGGAGATATTGGTCAATGTTTCCAGTTACTTTGCTCCAAGCACGTTCGTACACATCCTGTTGTTTCAAAACTGAAATGCATCTTGAGTACTGGATCTGCAAAGTCCTCAAATTTTTCTATTTACTGTATTTTTCAGACCACATAGTGTCCAGAAGACAGCTGATTTCCTCAGGAGAGCATTTTTTTCTTCCTTATAGTCCCACACAGCAATATCTGGCCAGTTGCATTTTAATTTGGTGGCTGTGTTAATTCTTGAGTTCCACCAATTTTCATTTTGAATACATCAGTTTCAATACAGGTCAACTTTGTTGTTTTTTTTAAGATTTTTCCTTATTCTATTCCAGATTGTTCTAGCAACTGCATAATACCTCATGAGATTACAATATCAACAAGACAGTTTCTAATACTACTTTCGTAAAGAACTAGAAGGTCTGTTATACTTTGGTTGATTGTAATCATATAAAAGGTAGATACAAAATTCTAGTAAGAAATTAACTTTTGAACTCCTCAAATCAAAATCTAAAACACTAGCGAAAATGGAAACATTACTAGTACATAAGTCAATCATGGGAACAATCATAAAAGCCGAAGCATAAACTGAATTTATTTATCATCACCACCACCATAATCATCATAATCATCTACCAAATCCACTCACAAGGCTTTGGTCAGCCTGTGGCCATAGAAGACACTTGCCCAAGGTACCATGCAGTGAGATTGAACCTGGAACCATATGATTGGGAAGCAAGCTTCTTACCACAGGGCTACTCTTGCACCTATGTGATGAAAGGGAAAGTGAACCCTAGTGGCATTTGAACTCAGAACATAAAATCTGAAGAAATGCTGCTAAGCATTTTCCCCTGCTTGGTAACGATTCTTCCTGCTCAACAGCTTACATAAGACTAGTACTACGACATATTTTGAAAAGTTCTAAGCAATTTCCTAACACCACTTTTTGAAAATCTTCAGCCTATAGTGTCTGAGAATTAATGTTCTACATTATTTTGCTTATCAAGCTCTCCTCTGTGTGTGTCAAGTGTTAGTAATGACCAGAGGGTGATCACATCTTTATGTACCCAATAGACTAACAGTCTAACAGCAAACAAATGTTTTATCAAACAATCAAGTGGCTTATCTCATACTCACAGCCACCTATGAAATATTATATGTTGAAGCGTGTGTATAAATAAGCAAGTAGGTGTGTAGTTTTGTATGTGCATATGTGTTTGAATGTGTGTGTGTGTGTGTGTGTGTGTGTGTGTGTGTGTGTGTGTGTGTGTGCAACACACTTAGCTGCTCACATATACCTATACACTTGCTTGTACAGTTATACACACACTCCGTCTGAAGAAGAAAAGACATTTACTGAAAGCTTACTCTTAAATAAATACTAGAACAATATTTACTGAATATGGCTATTCCCATCTTCTTTTTAATTAACACACAGACACACAAACACACACGCACACTCAGATACTTACACACACGCACTTAAAACATGTATAATTAATGAATTTATAATGCACTACTCAATGTTTTTTCTTTTTTTTTTTTTTTTTTTTTTTTTTTTTTGATAATTTGAGATGCAAGGTATATTGTTTTCATAAACCTAAAATTTAGCCTTGCAGTCAAATGTAAACACAGGTTTTTATCTCTCTGTGAACAAAAGCTAAAAAAATCTAACTAGTTTCTGGTCTTATTAAACCTTCATCAGAGAACGATTATCTGTCCAGCCACAGAGATATTAGTAGCATGTGGCTTTTTATAATATATAAAAACTCTAACTGAACTAAACTGGTATGTCTAATTTGCATAACAGTACATATATAATAATAATAATGATGATGATGATGATGACGATGATGACGACGATGACGATGATGACGACGACGACGATGATAATATGATAATAATAATAATAAGAAGAAGAAGAAGAAAAACAAGAAGAAGAACAACAACAAGAAGAAGAACAACAACAACAACAGAGAGGCAAGATGTGGTATGAGCACAAACTTCAGAGAGTGGCAGAGTTAGAGACTAGCAAAATCTGGGATTTCCCAATCCAAACAGATCAGGTGTTAGAGTATAAGAGACCGGACCTAGTGGTGGTCGACAAGATGCACCACATGTGCTGTATAGTTGATGTTGCAGGCCTCTTTGACCCATGAATAGTCAAGAAGGAAGGTGAAAAAATAGATAAACACAACCCTCTTAAGTATGAAATAGCCCTGCTGTGGAAAATGAAGAAGGTGAAGATAGTGTCAATTATTGTTGAGTCCTTGAGAACAGTATCAGAATGCATCAAGAGGAATATAAAGGAAATTGGAATAGAGTCCCCAGTGGAACTGCTACGAAAGGTTTGCCTTCTTAGCTTGGCCAGAATAACCAGAAAAATATTAGATAGAAAAGAACAGATACCATAGTACTGTGGGCAGCAGGTAGCAAGCCCACTATGTGTGTAAGACTCCAGGAGTTCCAACAAAACCTGTGATAGAAAGAAATAATAACAATAGTAATAACAATGATAATATTGGGATGGAGTTTGGTCTTGATAAATGTACTGAGGCCACTTTCCAAAAAGAGAAATTTAAGACCCCACATGTGTTGGTGTTAAATGCTGACATAGTTATAAAAGAACTTGAACAGGAACAAACTTGCAAATACCTCAGAATAAATGAAGGCTCTAGCATTCAGCATGCAAGCATGAAAGAGAAGATTAAGAAGGAATGCTAGAGGAGAGTTCAAGCAGTCCTGAAATCTGAGCTAAATGCATATAACAAGGTGTTAGCTATAAATTCCAGTTGTTATTTATAGTTTCAATGTGTTGAACTGGAATATCAATAAAATAAAGAAAATTGACAGGAAAATTTGTAAGTTGCTGGCTTGCAATAAGATGTACCATTCAAAGGTGGATGCAGATTGTCTTTACCTTCCCAGAGCTCAAGGAGGTCGGAGTTTGATCCAGTTTTAAATTTCTTACAAAACCACCACAATTGAACTGGCCAAATATCTTGAAACATCTATCGATTGTATGCTAAAGCTTGTTGAAAATCATAAGAGGTATAAGAAGCTTCATTCTGTCATGAAGGAAAGCAAAAAATTTGCTATTGAGTTCATACATGATACCCAGGTTGAACAGCATGATGGCAGTTTGGCAACTGTTGTTGCAAAGAAGGTGATATTAATGGCAAGGAAAAAAGCATATGAACAATTAGCTGATAGGTGAGAGCAGAAACCTCTGCATGGCAAATATGTGGCCCGTAGCAAACAAACTGATGTAGACCAGAAGTACCCCCATCAGTGGCTATGAAGCTCAGGGCTAAAGGCAGAGAGTGAAAACTTCATCTTAGCTATTCAAAATCAAAGCTTATTGATGTTGAACTACTCAGACAATGTTATAAAAAAATGGAGTAGATCCAAATTACTGATTCTGCAATGATGAGATTGAATCAGTGGACCACCTAATCTCTGGGTGTAAAGAATCAGCACCAGTTGAATATAAATCAAGGCATGACAGAGTTGACCAATATCTGCACTGGTTAATATGTCAGCATTATAAAATCACAACTGTTAACAAATGGTATAAGCACCATCCTGAGTCTGTTACTGATTGAGGATATGTAATGATTCCTTGGGTCTTTCCAGTACATACAGACAGAACCATCAAAGCTAATAAACTGGATGCTGTTGTGAAAGACCAAAACGATAATGCCTGTTTATTGATTGACATGAGCATCCCTTGTGATCCTAATATCTAGCAAAAGATTTTGACAAGCTCAGAAAATTTTTTAAAATGTGGCATCTCAAAGCAGTTACAGTACCAGTGATTATAGAAACACTTAGAATGATCAAAAATGGAACTGAAAATTACTGGAGAATGATCCCTGGTTTATCATCCATGTAATAAGTGCATAAGATTGTTTTAACTGGTATGTCACACATATTGAGAAGAGTGTTGTCGCTGTAAATGTTGTTGCTGTGAATGTTGTCGCTGTGAAATATTTTCTCTCTTTTCTTCTTTCATTCCTTTTTCTTTTTTTCATTTTTCTCTTTTTGTTTTTCTATTTTTCTTTCTTGTTTCTTCTTTTCTTGTTTCTCTTCTTTTTTCTCTTTTCTTTCTTTTTTTCTTCCTTTTTTCTTTTTTCTATTACATAACTTGACTTTGCAAATGAAAAATCTAGTGTGCTTACTTTAATGGCCTATCAATGTAAACAGCGAGTTTCTTTGCCCTAGGTGTCGGGAAGACATCAGCAAGAAATGAAAGCAAAACTGAAGGACGAAGAAAAAAAACAATAACGACAATAATAATGATAATAATAATTGACCCCAGTAATGGAGTGATACATGGTTGATTGATTACTCCTCCCCAAGTAAACGAAAAGCAAAGTTGTTGTTGACTGAATTTGAACACAGTGAGCAGAGACCTGGAATGAATATTGCAAGACACTCTCTTCAATTCTGAGAAATGAACAAAGAAAATGTGTGTGTGTGTGAAAGAGAAAATATTGAATGCTAGTTTGGCATTATCTCTCAAGTACAAGTGCCATCTAGCCATTGTGCAAACTGTCAGTGACCAGCATTCTTCAATTTAAACCACAATCTGAGACAAGGCTAGAAGGATTGATGATGATGATGATGATGATAGTGACAATGACGACGAAGATGACAATGACAATGATGACGACGACGATGATGATGATGATGACAGTGACAATGATGATGATGATGATGACAATGATGGTGATGAAAATGGCACATTTACATTATAAAGCTATGTTCTCTATATCAATCTAAGCATTGTTTCAGGCTGCACTGTTTTGTAAGATGTCTAGTCTGCATTATTTTAGACTTAAACTTTTTAAATGTCTTACTTTTGCATATCATTTAATACACAAAAGTAAAAATTTTGAAGATATAAAATGACATCTAGGCCAAGCTTATCCACTGATTATTTTATCCAGGTCTATGTGGGGCTTTATTATTATTATTTTATGTTTGACTTTTGTTTTGCATTTGTACAAGTTGGATCCAAGTCTCACCCAGAGACCTCAAGAGACAACAAGTTAGAAGTTCATGTAGGTGTTATGCCTAGGGTACCATATATTTGGATTTGTACAGTTTTGTTCAAGTGAATGTTTAAGAAACCATAAGAAAATTATGTGTTTGCTTTAAAATTTGAGATCACATAGACAGTATTTT
>NC_068982.1:126141351-126143968 GCF_001194135.2 Octopus bimaculoides
GACAAGTTTTTGTGTCGCTTGTGACAATCTTCTAAGATCATCTTATTGATGAGTAGCTGATCTTTACAACCATAAGATCCACGTTTACATCCCTTTTGCTCATTAGGGAATATGTTACTTTCTATTAAAAAACTATAGGTGTACTCGGTTAGGACAGATGTTAGTGTCTTATACATTGTTGTTAAGCAGGTTATGGGGCGATAATTTTTTGGTTCGTTTGTTTCCTCATTATTATTATTATTATTATTATTATTATTATTATTATTATTATTATTATATGTTTGATTTTTGCTTTGTATTTGTACAAGTTGGCTCCAAGTCTCACCCAGGGGCCTCAAGAGACAACAAAATATTTTAACAATTTTTTTTTATATATAATCTCTAATGATATTTAAATCGTAAAATATAATACGATTTTTTACACATTGAATGGCAAAGAGGGTCCATCAAAATAAAATAGGAATCAAAGAGGTCCACAGGACAAAAATGGTTGAGAAACACTGTATTAAATGAAAGAATACTCACAGACTATATAAAATGAAGCTCTTTAGTTTCCAATTTGAAGTCTGAACTAGACAGAAATTCCCTGATGCCTGGTAACAATGGTTTCCATATTTTGGGATCAGAGTATTCTATACAACATTTCCAATAACTTTCACTGATTGGTATTGAGTAAAGCTTGAAGCAGTTTCTAGTTATAGATTAGAAGAGTTCAATCAAGTAAGCAGAAGCTAATGAGTTACTACTTTAGTAAATTTGGGTGATTAACACTGTATCAAGCTTTCTTCTTCATGTTAGTTAAGTTCACTGAAACTGATATTTATTTTATTATTGCTAGCTTTTTCCAGAAGTAGAATTATTCTTCCAAGTTCAAATGTGTTATATTCATAGCTAATTGAAAACTGTTTTATATTTTATTGAAATGACAAGAGTGCAATCAGATGATCTGGTGCATTAACTCTAAACTTGTTAGAGTATGTATCAAGTTCGCTGCTCTTATTCCTGTGTTAACTTAACTGATTGCTTCCTATAATTGCTTATGGAAAATGTTTCATTACTGTAAACTCATTTTAACTTAAATCTTAAAGAATATTTGGCTTTGTGTTTATTATTTTAAATGTTTATCTCAGAAAACTAACTGTTGTCCTGTTTCAAGCATCTGGCCTTTTTAATATAATCATAATAGGATGATGATGGATGCATGCATGGCTCAGTGGTCAAGAAATTTGCTTCCCAACTACATAGTTTCAGGTTCAGTTCTACTGCAAAGACCCTTCAGTATGTGTCTTCTATTATATTCTTTTCCTCTGTGCAGACCAAATCCTTATGAGTGGATTTGGTAGATGCAAAATGAAGGTGGCCAGTTGTATGTATATGTGTGTCTGTGGATGTACGTGTGTGTGTGTGCATGTGTATGTGTGTGTGTGTGTGCATGCGTGCATGTATGTGTATGTGTCCCTTTGTAGTAGTTGCAAACAAGTATCACCATCTTACAAGTGATATCATTTACATCTGGCCAATGGAAAATATTATATCTTGCTTGGAAACAAGTGAGGGTTGGCTACAGGAAGGGTTTCTGGTTATACAAAACCTGCTTCAATGAATTCCATCTGAGCCATACAAACATGAAAAAGTTGATGTTAAGATGATGACAATGATAGCAATGACAGTGATGACAACAACATTGATGACAATGATGGTGATCTAGTAGAATGTCAGTGCTAGATGTTTTAGTCTAGCTTATTTACAACCTAATTCTTCTATGATCAATAAATATGTACTGATGTGTTTGATTGAAGTTAATTACCTGTATAAAATTGGTATTGAGACTGATCAAAGAAAATTAATATCATAAAAAAGACTGATCACAGAAGGTGAGAGTCCCTTAAGCTAAAATTGAGATGGTTTTAATTAATAATATTAAACTAATTTGATATTTATTCATAAATATGAAATATGTATATTGACTATTTTGTGATCAATTCTTAGAAATAAACAAAATTCCTGGCAGTTTTGGTGTTAAAGATAACCTGTAAAAATAAAAGGTGTAATTTGAAAAGTTTTATGCAAAATTCCCAAAATTGTTAGAATTTTGTCAAAATAACAAAGTAATATAAAGGCTGTGTGGTGGTTAAGAAGTTTACTTTTCAAATATATGGTATCGGGTTCAGTCTCATTACCTGACACTTTGAGTATGTGCCATTTGGTCAAACAATACCTTGTGAGAGAATTTGACAGAAACTGTGCAGAAACCTGTCATGTGTGCATATATATATATATATATATATAGTACCACCGGACTGGCTCTCATGCCGGTGGCCCATAAAAATCACCCACTACACTCTCGGAGTGGTTGGCGTTAGGAAGGGCATCCAGCTGTAGAAACTCTGCTAGATCAGATTGGCGTCTGGTGTAGCCATCTGGTTTGCCACTCCCCAGTCAAATCGTCCAACCCATGCTAGCATGGAAAGCGGACGTTAAATGATGATGATGATGATGATTAATATTTCTAAGTCTCTCTAAAGGAAACTATGGCAGCGGTACTGGATATTAATAGTTGTCGCCAAGCCAACATGGCAGTCCAAAAAATAGGACGAATGCTGCCGTTGATTAGCTC
>NC_068982.1:126144334-126146643 GCF_001194135.2 Octopus bimaculoides
TATATATATATATATATATATATATATATATATATATTCTTTTATTCTTTTATCTGTTTCAGTAATTTGACTGTGGCCATGCTGGAGCACCACCTTTAATTGAGCAAATCAACCCCCAGGACTTATCCGTTGTAAGCCTAGTACTTATTCTATTAGTCTCTTTTGCTAAACCACTAAGTTACGGAGACATAAACATACCAGCATCGATCGTCAAGCGATGTTGGGGGAAGGGGACAAACACAGACACACAAACATATACACACACATACATATATACAAATATATATACAATGGGCTTCTTTCAGTTTCTGTCTACCAAATCCACTCACAAGGCTTTGGTTGGCCTGATGCTATAGTAGAAGACACTTGCCCAAGGTGCCACACACTGGGACTGAACCAAGAACCATGTGGTTGGTAAGCAAGCTACTTACCACATAACCACTCCTGCGCCTATGTATATATATATTGGATAATAAAACAAATGGTTTACACCTGGTAGCTTACTGGTAAAGCACAGTCACTTTCATATTGATCGTTATGTATTGGGTTGTCCGGAAAGTTTGTGCTGATTTATAGTAGCTTACCTTTTGACTTATTTTAGAACATGGTTGAGACCATAAAATAGGATTTGACTACACCTCCATTTAGAGCACAGTTTAAACTATCTTTTCGTGGAAGAAGATTTATGTTCCTATAACCTGTATTAATTCTGTAGCCCTTTAAAATGGAAGATAAGAAAGTTCATTTCTGGAACTTGATGCTTTTCTTTTTCTGTAAAGGGAAAAATGCCTCACAAGCAACCAAAGAAATATGCACAGTTTACGATGATGTTTCTTTATCCGAAAGAACTGTACGGAAGTGGTTCGCAAGCTTCTGAGCTGGAGATTGTAGCCTTATTGATAAAGAGTGATCAGACAGACCATCCACTACAGATGATGACCAAATCAAGTCATTAATTGAGAATAACCCACATTGCACAACCCGAAAATTGGCAGAAAGCCTCAACCTATCAAAATCCGTCGTCCATGAGCACCAATATATTTATTTACCAGAAAGTTATCAAAGAAGGCGATATTAGCAATAAGATAGTTATATCACACCCAGTGTACACATATCTGAATCTAAGCAGCAAAAAGGTTGGTGAGATTTGTGAAAATGGTGTTTAGCTTTTAAGATATCATCAATATTTGCTTTGGAATTGCTGCATCCAACCAAGAGAATTGCTTTCAAATGTTCGTCAGTCAACTTCATTCAATGTACTGACATCACATTCTTCATTTTTGAAAATGTTTGCTTACAGATATAAGTTGTTCCAAACACTGGTGCCATACCAGAGGCAAATGAATTCTCATTGCAGGTACTTACACAAAAGATACAGTGCAGCAGCAGGCTGGATGAAGTGACCTTGCAGGCCAGATCCAGCTCATGGGCCATAGTTTGGTGACCCCTGCCCTAAAGGATGACAAAGGAGACATCTGAAGCAGCCATTCTGACTCATCGGGCTCACACTTGCTGATAACCAGCCCTGCCTTGATAGCAGTGAGCAGGAATGTAGTTCAGGGGCCAAGAATGCCAAAGGTCTCCACTACCACAGACTCAATCACAAATATTTCAGAGAGCTTCTGACACTTTGCCCTTCTCAGTTTGTCAAGCAGCAAAGCCTGGGTTGGTAGCTAAACATACCAGGTTGCCACAGGATGGAACAAAAGACATAATCAGTGTAGGTTTGATTATACCCCTGTAACTTGATGGCAGTTCAGCAAAAAATGTGACTGATAGAATGATAAACAGGCTTAAAATAAATGCAGGAATCAATTTTATCAATCAAAATATCCTTTATGGCAATGCTCCTGCATGATCACAAGCTAATGACTGAAACAAATTAATGAATAAAACAAAAGAATGACAGAGCAGAAATGTATCACTATATTTTGAAATCATCATCATCATCATCATCGTTTAACGTCCGCTTTCCATGCTAGCATGGGTTGGACGATTTGACTGAGGACTGATGCAACCGGATGGCCACACCAGGCTCCAATCTAATTTGGCAGAGTTTCTACGGCTGGATGCCCTTCCTAACGCCAACCACTCAGAGAGTGTAGTGTGTGCTTTTACGTGTCACCCGCACGAAAACAGCCACGCTCGAAATGGTGTCTTTTATGTGCCACCCGCACAAGAGCCAGTCCAGGGGCACTGGCAACGATCTCGCTCGAAAACCCTACAAGGCCAGTCAGGCGGTACTGGCAACGGTCACGCTCAGGATGGTACATCTTATGTGCCACCCGCACAAGAGCCAGTCCAGGGGC
>NC_068982.1:126146703-126151468 GCF_001194135.2 Octopus bimaculoides
AACCCTACAAGGTCAGTCAGGCGGTACTGGCAATGGTCACGTTCAGGATGGTACATCTTATGTGCCACCCGCACATAAGATGTACCATCCTGAGCGTGACCGTTGCCAGTACCGCCTGACTGGCCTTGTAGGGTTTTCGAGAAATCAGAATTTTTATAATAACAATGTCCTTGATTTTCCCTCCTAATGCATGTCTGCGAAATAGCATAAAGAATATAATTTATTCAACATATTGCAGTATTTCATCCATCTTCACATTCTGAGTTCAAATTCTGTCATGGTTGACTTTGCCTTTCATTCTTTCAGGATTGATAAAATACATACCAGTTGAGTACGGGGATTGATGTAATCTACTCATCCCACCCTGCCCGAAATTTCTAGCCTTGTGGCAAAATTTGAAATCAATATTTTTTGGCTGATATCAAATGCAAATATTTGATCACTGTTGCTATTTGACATTGAAGAACATCTTTTAAAGTCTACTATGAAAATACAATTATTTATTTCTTACAAACAAAACCCTTTTTTATGGAGGTAGCATATCAGTTGATTCTACTCATTATATTATTGGTACTTGTTTTATCAAACTTTGATGAATAGAAGACAATATAACTTAGTTGTTTTTTCTCATTACTATGTTTGGCATGTTAACCTGCTTAATGACTTTCACAGTTGTATAATAACGGGGCCCTAAAATAGTCTTACTAGTGCTCATTTAATCTGTTAGTTTAATGGAACCTGTTAAATCCGAAAGAAATATCAATTCTGTTTGTCTTTGGATATTAGTGCAAACTTTTATGAAGAAAAGCTAAGAGGGTTTTCATAGCCAAGTTAGTCACCACAACAAAAGTATGTTCCACCATGGCATAACCTGGAGCTATATCATGCAATATATGGCACAAATCAACTAAGCATCCAGTAATCAATAATGGCTCAATTTCAGAACTATAAAAGTATTAATTACCAAAGCTTCCCATTTTTAATAGTGCCTGCCAGTCATATACACTTTTCATCTAAGCCCCATTAATAGGCTTGTAGTTGTTTTTTGTTTGTTTGTTCATTTGTTTGTTTGTTTTTATATCTCTCTTTAGAAAATTTTAGAATCAAGTTGATAATGGAATGTAGAATTTACTTCCTGAATTTAAGATTTAATCTAATATTGACATTTAGAAAAAATGTTGTCTTTAGGTTAGGCTTGCTGACACAATCATTCTAAAATAAAGACCAGGTATCACCAGGCTTCAACAGAGAGTGTTATAGTATCTGTATACACATCTTAGTACTGAATCTGCAGGGTTGGACTGGGTTTGGTCTCTTCTGTGAGATGACACAGGATAAAGATATATGAATGAAAAGATTTTCTATTTATTAGTTTAAAAGAGAGGAGACAGAGAAGGAATTTATAGAAGAGGATAAAGATAGCTGAGTGACATTTCTGTGACTAATACCTAAGTTCAGTTGCTTAAGTTTGATAGCTAGCCGGGATGGTATGGAGGTGGAAAGGGAGTTTCTGTGAGATGTACTTCTGGTGATGCAAGATTAAGCAAAGTGCTTAGCTGGAAAGGTCTGGAAGGTGAACTGCATTAGAAATGTTTGAGGTAGGATATCAGGTGAATCAATCCCATTCTTTAAATTATGGCTTAGTGTATAAGATTGATTCGGTAAATTACGAGGAGAGTAGTAGAAAGAAATAAAGACAGATTGATAAGTGTGGAAGGTGTTAGTAAATGTGAAAAAGCTCATTAACATTTTATTTGAAATCAGTTTGAAATGTGAATGGATGTGTAAATATGAAACATCACATGAGTATACAGCATGGCTGTGTGGTAAGCAGCTTGCTTCACAACTACATAGTTCCAGGTTCAGTTCCACTGTGTGGCACCTTGGACAAGTGTCTTCTACTATAGCCTTAGACTGACCAAAGCCTTGTGAGTGAATTTGGTAGACGGAAACTGAAAGAAGCCCATCATACACACACACACATATATATTTAATTAGAGGTTAAGACAGCCTTATTAAGGGATAATAATATCCAATCAATTACTGGATCATTGCCTAGTATTTTTTGTGAATAATAATATTCATAAAATAGTAGGTTTAAATAGAAATTTTGGTTTATAAATATTCAAAAGAAAATTTAGAAAATGGAGATGTAGCATTGATATAATTTGTTAACTTCAAAAATCCAACATGTTCTCTTACAGCTGTTTCAATTTAGCCTAAAGATTAAATTACAACAATTAAATCATAGTATTAGGCAAAATCTCATCAGAGGGGTAGAAAAGATATACCGTTAGGTTATTAGGTGTTGTATATTCAAATCATATGTACATATGAGTGTGAGTGTATGCAAGCATTTGTGTATGTGTGTGTGTGTATTTGTGTGAGTGTGCATCTGTGTGTGTGTCTTTATGTCTGTGTTTGTCCCCCACCACCATTTAACAACCAGTGTTGGTATGTTTATGTCTCTATAACTTAGTGGTTCAGCAAAAGAGACCAATAGAATAAGTACCAAGCTTTAAAAGAAAAAGTACTGGGGTTGATTCATTCAACTAAAAATTCTTCCAGATGGGGCTCATAAATGGCTGCAGTTTAATCACTGAAATGAGTAAAAGATAAAAGATAATACCATAGAGTTACATATATATCTGTTTTACAAAGAACTACCAAATTATTTTAGTTATGAAAATACTCAAGAAGGTAGCTGCGTCACTGCTGTAATTATATGAAGTATATAGGGTCTCCATGAAATGCATTCTGAGTGTATTAAGGCTGGTATTTGAAGGTTGTAAATGAAGGCATCCTTTGTGCACTTTTCATTGGTTGAGGGGATACTGTGCTGTGGTTTTGTTTCCTCAAGATAACATAAATCAACCTGAAGTGACCTATCTTTTAAAGTTCAAATTTCATTTATATACATGCATACCTTAAAGACAGGAGTTACTGGAATGCAGCTTTCAACATTGAGTGGAAACATAAGGCAAGTTCACATTAGCAAGACAACTGTAAAGAATTCCTCCTTGCAGATGACAAAATCTAAAATGATTTAGAAATTCTCTTTGTTGTCGCTTTCTGAACTGAATTGAATGGAACTTAGATGCAGCTCTGTTAACCTTTCCAGGAATTTGATCTGAAAATAAGGCCCATATGATGTAAAGTAATAAGTCTTTAGAAATGGAATAAGCACAACCAAGTCTATTTGAGTGTAGATTTAAGGTCAAATATTTCCAAAATATTATTATTATTGTTGTTGTTGTATTTTTATTTTTTATTTTTTATTTTTTGGCAGTTCATTTCATCAAACAAAATTGTATGAAAGAAGAAGAAATCTGAATTAGGGATTTAATTCCAAGGTCAATGTGACATTTTCTCTTGCGGTAATTGGTGTGTTCTATGATGAGTCAAGTGTAAGCACTATAACTATTGAAATGTTGCTACATTTGTCAGCTTTCACATACTAACAAAAATAAAATCTGAATTAATAAAATTATAGAATATTTCTATAGATAAACAATGTTCCACAGTTTCAGAATGTTCCAAATAAGAGTCAAAGGAAATCAGGGAAGGAAGAAAAAAAAATTTGGTTTCAAACTCAAGAGAGATTCAATAGCTTGCTTCTCAGCTGAGATGAAATCAATTTGGCTTTTATCAGCCAAGCGTAATGTTGCCTAGTGATGAATTCTCTGAAAATACTTTAGCATCAAGTCTCTTGTTAATTTAGAGTAGTATCACTGTCAACAAGTCGTCTGATATCTCTCTATAACACTGTGGATATCAGTGTCAATATCATACATGCTGTCCAAATAGCTGGTAATGCCAACATGCAAAGTACACACACACACACACACACACACACACACACACATACACACACACACGCACACATATATATGCATATACATGTGTGTGTGCATGCATGTATATGTGTACACACACACACATATATATAGACATACATATATGCATATATATATATATATATATATATATACAACACACACACACACATATATATACATATATACATATATATATATATATATATATATATATATATATGTGTGTGTGTGTGTGTGTGTGTGTGTGTGTGTGTGTGTGTATACACATACATACACGCATAAAGTCATTCCTAATACCACTACCTCCATCAACATCATCTTCACTGTTGGTGGTGTCAGCAGCAATGCCAACATCATCAGTAGTATCAGCATAAGCAACAATAACAACAACAACAACAACAACAACAACAACACCAGCAATAACAATAACAATAACAACAACAAGTAACAGGAACAACACCATTTCTGTAGCCATTATTAAGTAACTATTACCGAGATTTTCCCATCATTCTTCAAATACCGTTTCAATAGAGAAAACTTTTTCAAAAGCTGTAACAGGCTCAGTAATGATTTTTCTTTTTTAAATGTTACCAGCGAGTTTCATTTGCATAATGTTCGTTGATCAAGATCATTAGTAGCAAAAAATTTTTCATCTTTATTATATAAAATTAAATATGTCAAGCTCAAATGCTGCTTCGTTCAGAGCACAAAATTACAAACACACACACACACACACACACACACACACACACACATACACACGTATATATGTATGTATATATGTGTATGTATTTGTGTATGTATGTATTTGTGTATATATGTATATATATATATATATATATATATATTTATATAAATATATTTGATTAATAAATTCAAAAAGGGATAAAACTCTTTTACAAGAATTTTATCAAGAAGCCAGTGTG
>NC_068982.1:126151894-126154594 GCF_001194135.2 Octopus bimaculoides
TATATAACAAAGTAAAGTTGTAAGGTATCGCACAAGTGAAAATATATATGAAAGAAGGTTTGAAAATGCAATGAACTTTGAAAGACGTTTATTGACTTAACTTCACTTTTTTAGAAAAAGATTGTCAAAAGTAAAATGTAAAGCTTTGTATAAGCTCTGTTGTGTTAAGTACTGGTTATCACAAAAGTATTAAAATACAGTTATACATTCTTTGATAATGATAAGAAAATGTTAGAAACAGTTTACAAGAAAGTATTCAAGAAAGTATTCAAGAATGGGACTACAATAAGTAATTTGAGTTCAATAAAAATCATGTTTGTTAGGTAGTATATATATATATATATATACAGAAGGAGATATATTTAAGAATTTACAAAAATTGGAGCGGAATAACTGACCTGTCTGACTAAAATTACTTATTGTATTCCTGTTCTTGAATACTTTCTTGTAAACTCTTTGCGTGTATAAACTGGGAATGCATACAATGAGCTTCTCTGCTCTAGGTGTACGGAAAACACTCGGCAAGAAATGGAAGAAAATTTGAAGAAAGAAGAAAAATAACAACATAATAATAATAATAATAATAATAATAATAATAATAATAATAATAATAACAACATCAAAAATACCTTAGGAATGAGAACCCAAGTTCAAAATTTCCCCAAGACACCTGAAGAAGGCTGGAGGGTGTATCAGCTGAAACATTGTGTTAACAACAAACAAGATGAGGACAAATATCCGTCAAATGTCATCACCATCATCAACATTTAACGTAGACGTATAGGTGAAAAATGAATGGTAAACAAGGGAGGGAGTATAGTTAATGGTGAGTATCAGTTTTTTGGGGGGAAGACGAAGTTACTCTGAGTGAGTCAGGGAGGAGGAGGAGTTGATAAATGGCAGTACAAAATGATGGCTTTTCTTTCCTTCTCAATGGACTAAGACTTTTAGTCATCTGCTATCTGTTCTTGTAGTAGTTCTAGGCTTGACATATTTCTCTTCTTTGCAGTGGGGTTGAGTTTTTAGGAAGCATAGATTTATTCTCTTAATGGTAGTCAGAGAATATAGTGAATAACTTCTTCTTCAATAGTTTATGGATTTCAGAATATGTCATGCCTGATTCACAAAGATTAGCAGTTTGATTTTTAATATCCACATCAGCATGGAATTTCTTCTTCTTTGAAGGTATATCTTATACAAAAGAAAAAAAAGAGAGAGAGAGAGAGAAAAAAAACAAAACAAATAAACAAAAAACATGACATAGTTTAACTATCTAAGTTGCAATTAGAGCTATTTATATGCGACTTTTTATTTGAACATCAAAAGAAACTTCTTGTACACTTCTTTTTGAAAGAAACCCAGAAGTACACTAGCTGTCATTTTAAATACTTTTCCAAACTTTTATTATAAAGAACAATTTAAAACACCCCTGTCACCTATTTTCTGTATGTCCAATTTTAATCCCTTCTGTCTTACTGCCTTATCTGCAATATTGGCCATCAAGGTAAAAAAAAAAAAAATTAAAATCTAGAAATTTTCAGTTTCGTCTTTCTTCAGAAAATTTTAAAAATAACTTTGTAAAATATGTTTTTCTCCTAAAATAAAATCCCATTCAGAGCATATGGAGAAACTATTGCAGTGTTTGAAACAAATAACCTATTTAAGTTGCTGGGAAGCCCTCACTTTGATATGCCAAATTAACAAAACACATTTGGCTTCTTTATACATGTATGCACTACAAGTACATACACATGCATATCTATCTATCTATCTATCTATCTATCTATCTATCTATCTATCTATCTATCTATCTGTCTGTCTGCCTGCCTGTCTGTCTGTCTGCTTGCCTGTCTACCTGTCAGCCTGTCTGACTGCCTGTCTGCCTGTCTGCCTGTCTGCCTGCCTGCCTGTCTGTCTGTTTCTACATTGTCATCGTCATCATCATCATCATTTAATATCCATTTTGATGTGGTTGAATGATTTGACAAGCTGGCAAGCCAAAGGGCTGCACCAGGCTCCAGTCATCTGTTTTCGGATGGTTACTATGGCTGGATACCCTTCTTAAAACCAGCCACTTTACAAAGTTTACTGGGTGTTCGATATATATATATATATATATATATATATATATATATATCATCATCATCATCATCATCATCCAGTGTTTTAAGTATGGGTTTTGTCCCTGTTAATGGGGGTGGCTGGATCTACCTCAATGCCATAGCAACCAAGATAGGCAGGTGCAGCCCACCCCAACCTTTGGGCTGGCTGGTGCCCATTCTTCTTCGCTATCAAGAGGCTTTTTTAGAGTTGAATTTTCTACAGGGAGCATGCCCTTGATTACCCCCAACCTCAGTTTCTAGACATGAGTGGTCCCAAGACTAAGGCCTTTACCATCATTTTTGAGAAATGTGGTGAAAGGAATATAAACAAATAGTAAATGAGTATATGCATATATACGTACAGGTATGTGCATACCGACATCCACCTGTATGTATAGGTGCATATCTGGGTACAGGACATTGCAAACAAACGTAGACGAGAACACACGAGCCACATAGAGAACATTCTCCTTCATCAGCCACCCACGTTTTAACACCGGTGTTTCGACGAGCTTGGGCAGGACGCATCGCTAAAACAGCTCGTCCCATGGATCGCAGATTAAATTTGTATACGCAAATTAAATCTAGCCATGGAGGA
>NC_068982.1:126155784-126157573 GCF_001194135.2 Octopus bimaculoides
ATATAGTGAGAATTTACAAAAAAACAAAAGATGAAGACGGGTGTGTAAACAACAAACAGATGTATTAGTTTAACGCTCAGGAAGTGAGAAAGTCTTTTACGTTTCAAGCCTATGCTCTTCGACAGAAAGGAGCACAGAAATAAACAGGGAGAGAAAATAGAAAAGGTTTAGTGGCTAGTGATCTATCATGGCGAATGCCAGCCAGAAACATGACAGTGCAGTTAAGACGCTTGCTTCAGAAACATGTGGTTTAGAGTGTTGATTTCCACTGTACTGATACTGTTTGCTGGTGTCTTCTACTATAGCTGTGGTTTGACTAATGCCTTGCAAGTAAAATTCGATAAACAAAAACTGGAAGAAACCTATTATGTATATAAATGAAAGAAAGTGGTACTCAGTATTTTCAGGGGGAGTTTTGATTATCTAATAGCTGTTTGAATCAGTTCCACATGAATTACAGCTTTGTGGACACAGTACATCCTCCTCATCAGATGTACAAAGTCAGAGTGGAGAGAACTTCAAAGAAATTTAAAAACGACTTGATGAGAATATTCAGGCTTCTCCTTGTCATACTAAGTTACATGGGTGTTTTAGCTATCAAGTGATATCAGCTTTTTCATTAAATGTTCCATGTGGTAGAGCAGATAGAATGTTGGCATCTGTTAGCTGATATTCTGTAAGGTTGACAATTGAGTGACAACAGTTACTGCATGGAGAAGTACCATCCTTGGCCTAACAAACCCATGCACAATTTCAGGATATATGACCTTTGTTGCCCATACAGAAATCATAGCTTACTATCACCTGGCAACTATGCTTGTCACACAAACTGATATGTAAGCTGATCCCACCAAACTGGTTACCTCACAACTGTTGTTGCTGAATTGTCACACCCTACAGAATGCTGGCTAATTGACACTGACATCCTGTCTACAGTATCACATGGAGCATGTAATGAAAGAACTGAGAGCTAAAGTAACTATATGATCTTATAAATGGAACTTACTAGTGGACCATATAAACATAATATACAGAAAAATAATAATAAAAATGAGAAAAGAGAATGGCAGCATGAAAACACATGGGAATTATGATTTAAAGGGGGAAAAAAAGAAGAAAGAAGGAAGAAGGGGAATAGAGGAAGATCTGTCATAGATGTGTGTATTAAAAATATTGAAAATACAGAATAGCAAACAAGCATAAGTAAGTGTTGATAGAAGACAATGCTTAAATATATAAATATGAAAAAAATGAGGAAAAAGAGAGGAAAAATAAGGAAAAAGAGAACAAATTGAAAAATGAAACAAAAAAAAAGTTAGTAAGCATAGAGGGAATGAAAAAGAATTTTAGATGATATATATATATACATGTGTGTATCTTTAATATATGTATATATATATATATATATATATATATATCTATATGTATGATATATATATATATGTATGATATATATATACATGTATGTATCTTTAATATATATATATATATATATATATATATATATATTTGCCACTTAAATGCGGCTGACCCCTAAGGGTGGATGTTACTGTTGCTTTTAGCCCCAGGAGAACATCTCCTCCAGCTGGCTATTGACACACATCTGTGTACTGTGTGTATTTGCAAAGGGAAGTCATCCTTCCCATCTTGATCTGTGATACGCACGGACTTGAGTTTCTGGGTATTTACCCATCCTCAGCATACGACAATCGCCAACCTTTGAAATGGCAAATATACTTCACCTTGTCGTGCAGTTACTGTCAATACCTAATTCAGAGGTTTAACATAT
>NC_068982.1:126158770-126160091 GCF_001194135.2 Octopus bimaculoides
AAAGAAATAGCAGCCGGACACACGTGACCAAGGCTGTGTAAAGAGAGAGAGTAAGAGTAGCAAAGGGAAAAGAAGGGGAGGAAGTAGAATAAATGTGAGCAATGAGAGGTAGAGAGAGAGAGAGATAGTAGTAGTAACGGTGAGAGACGAAGGACGAGTAACAAGAGATAGAGAGAGAGAGAGAGAGATAGTAGTGACAGGTAGAGGCGAAGAACAGTAGAGGGAAGAATGAGAGGGAGAGATAGATATAGAGATAGAGAGAGTCACGTTAGAACCATGTGGTTGGGAATCAAGATTCTTACTGCACAACCGCACATACATATAGTTATATATATATATATATATATATCATTATCATCATTTTAACATGTCAGTTTTCCATGCTGGCATGTGTTGGATGGTTTGAAAGGAAGTGGTGAGCAGAGGACTGTACTGAGCCCTACTGTCTGCTTTTGGTATGGTTTGTATGTCTGAATGCCCTTCCTAATGCCAACCACTTTACAGAGTGCACTGGTTGCTTTTTTCATGGCACCAACATTGGTGAGGTCACCAAACAACTTGCGTAACAAAGACTCTTCAACTGAGAGTGGGGAGTCATATTGAGAGAGAAGGGGCTCTGTGCCAGTTGATGAAAGGTTAAAGGAATAATAAAGGGATAAAAACAGATGCCTTATTGTAAGGGATATACATGGCTACACTAATCGGAAAAGAGAAAGAGAAAGGGAGAGAGAGAAAGAGAAAGACAAGAGAGAGTGATAGATAAATAGATAGAGAAAGAGAGAGAAAGACAGAGAGAGAGATAGTGGTGCAAATGTGTTGTGACATGTTTGTGTGTGTGTGTGCGTGTGTGTGTGTGTGTGTGTGTGTGTGTGTGTGTGCGCGTGCATGAGCACGTGTGTACTCATGTGAAAAGGGAAAAAACTTTACTCTAAAACATGTTGCCTTAAAAACCGTTCAAGTTACATGTTTTTTATTCAGGATTTTTCATATGTTCTCAGCAGTTCTTTATGCTTGGTTAGAAACAATAGCATTCCAGAATCCATTAGGCTGATATGTCAAGACTTTCACAATCTCACTTTCAAATGAAATGTTGTAATGGCATTAGTCTGTGCATTCTGTGGTAAATCACAAAGAATCCTGGGAATAATTTTATAGCTGATAAAATCCTCAATGTTGGATTTAAAGTTATAGTCTCTTATTTTGAATATGTTATGCTTGAATATACATACATACATACCTACATACATACATTCATACATACATGCATACATACATACATACATACATACATACATTCATGCATACACCCACACACACATCA
>NC_068982.1:126162509-126172489 GCF_001194135.2 Octopus bimaculoides
TATATATATGTGTATGTTAATATCAAAAGATGGATTAATGGTCCTTCTTGAATCATAGGTTCATAAGGCTGGTTTCCCAGATTCTGAGATGTTTATATTTCCCCCACCTCACCATGGGCAGAATGCTGGTTTGTCGCAGAATTACTAATTTTTGCCAGCAGAATGGACTGGAGCAATGTAGAATGAAGTGTTTTGTTCAAGAACACAACACATCACCCAACCTGGAATCGGAACCACAATCTTATGATCATGAGTGCAACACCCTAATAACTAAGCCATGCCCCTCCACTATATGCATATATCTATCCACACACACACACACATGCATGCACACACACATGCACACAAATACATACGTGTTTGCACATGTGTGTCTCTGTGCATGTATGTGCCTGCATGTGTGTATGTTTGTTTGTGTGTTATTTCTTTACTACCCACAAGGGGCTATACACAGACGGGACAAACAAGGACAGACAATTGGATTAAGCCGATTATATCGATCCCAGTTCATAACTGGTACTTATTTAATCGACCCCGAAACGATGAAAGGCAAAGTCGACCTCAGCGGAATTTGAACTCAGAACGTAGCTACAGATAAAATACTGCTAAGCATTTCGCCCGGTGTGCTAACATTTCTGCCAGCTCGCCACCTTCGTGTGTGTGTGTGTGTGTGTGTGTGTGTGTATTTAAGAGTTGCTGTTCACTATTCACTCACATACACATACACTCTCATATATGCGTTCATTCATGAAACTTAAATGCTGTCTGTTTTTCTTGACTAATTTTGGCTCAGAACAGTTTTTACCTTATCACTTATCACATGACCCAATTGACTTATCAGTAGTGCCAATCCTCTCTGGTCACACGACCCCTTCACATGGACATCAGAAAGAACACGATACACTGACAATCAGATGAGCATGTCATTGGACATCACTACAATACTTCGCTCTTGAACATCACTTGACTACTTCACATCATTCAACTCATGCCACATCTTCACAATGCAAAGCCTGCTTTTCAGTAGATATAAAAGGAAATTGATCTTCCTCTCTTCAGTAGAGATACAAATATTCTCAAGTGCTAGATGAAAAGCTCTTCAATTTAATTACATAAATATTCTACTTTATTTTACTTTATTTCATTTCATTCCATTTCTGTTCATTTTCTTGGAAATTTTGAAGACTTTTTCTGCCTGTATATAAATAAAGAAACAATTCATTCATTTCTTCTGACTAACCTTATTGCTATAACGAATATATATATATATATATATATATGCCAGTACCACCAGACTGGCATGTAAAAGCACCCACTACACTCTCGGAGTGGTTGGCGTTAGGAAGGGCATCCAGCTGTAGAAACTCTGCCAGATCAGATTGGAGCCTGGTGCAGCCATCCGGTTCGCCAGTCCTCAGTCAAATTGTCCAACCCATGTTAGCATGGAAAGCGGACGTTAAACGATGATGATGATGATATATATGTATATATACAAAATTTGGGGGTTTACTTCACAGCTGATCTAAATGATTAGGTATGCTAGGTAAGTAGTATAACGGATTACTAGGACTCCAAGGTTATAGCTGAGATGGTAGTTATGGAATCATTGCAGATTTCCAATATAGAGGATATATAATTGTTAAAGAGGACAACAAATGTTAAGGCAAGGCAAACATCTCAACTCATATACATTTTGAATTTTTGCTTTTTCTAATAATACTAATGTATATGACTTGAGATGTTTGCCTTGACTTAACATTTGTTGTCCTCTTTAACAATTATATATATATAACTGATGATACACGCGCGCGCGCGCGCACGCACATACACCCACACACACACACACACACACACACACACAAATATTCCTACAGTTTTGTGGGTGGAAGTTCATTGATTTCATCAGTCCTAGTGCTCAGCTAGTGTTTATTGCATTGACCCTAAAAGAAGGAAAAGCAAAGTCAGCCTTAGCAGAATTTGAACTCTGAATGGAGAAATTGTTACAAAGCATTTTATCCAACATGCTAACAATTTTGCTAGCTCACAGTAAATATATATATATATATGTGTGTGTGTGTTAGAAGAAACTATACTGTGATAGATACTATGTGAGAAACTCTAATATATATATATATAATTTCCCCAAAGACACCTGAAGGAGGCTGGAGGGTATATCAGCCAAAACGTGTTAGCAACAAACAAGATGAGGACAAATATCCGTCGAATGTAAATAATGTAAATAATGTATCATTAATTTAATTGAAGTGATGCCTGCAGACTCAAAAACATCTGTGTCTGGAGTAAACAAAGCCCCATTTAATGTTTAGAATGTAGCGAAGGCATTTTTGGTGGAATCGTTCCAACAATTTGAAATGTCTTTCATAACACGTCCATGTTTCAGAAGTATGCAATTTGTAAAAAGCCAATTTTGTGTTGTTATTTATATGTCATTGACACCAAACACATAACTCCAAACCACCAAATGCTTGTGCTGCCCTTTGAATTCACAAATGTATTTCTGTGTCCAGAGTTTCATCATTTTGTACAGAGCTACCGAGATAGATGAAAGAGTCAACAACCTCAAGTAACTTACCCTTAACGAAAATTTTAGTGGTTGATACATTACAGCTGTTCTTTTTAATTTGATGGTCACACCAAATTCATCACAAGTTGAGTCAAATGCAGATACAAGAGATTGCAGGCCCGTTTCAGAGTGACTGACTAGATTGCAATAGTCAGCTTATAAGAGTTCCCTAATGAATGAAGTAAAAACCTTTGTTTTGAATTTCAATCTGGTCAGATTAAAAACATTCCCTGTTGTTCAATATTTTATGTAAATACCCTCCTCAGAGTTTTGAAAAGCATGTGACAACACAACAGCAAAGTATATTGCAAAGAAGGTGAGTGCATCAAGGTCTCCTTGCTTTACTCCATTTTCCATAGCAAAAAATTCAGAGAGCCTACCACAAAAATTAACTCTAGCCTTCATATCTTGATGCAAAGCCCTGGGCATGTTTACATATTTTTCTAGGCAACCTATTTTCCTTAGAATTAGCCACAGAGCATTTCGATTAACAGTATCAAATGCCTTACTTAAATCAACAAAGAAATGGTAAAGGGCAAGATTCTAATCAATGCATTTTTCCTGAAATTATCTGATAGTAAAGATGCAATCAGCTGTGTCCCTGGAGGAGTGAAAACCACATTGAGACTCAGACACTATATTTGGAACTATGAAAGTATTTAAACATTCTAACAGAATGCGAGCAAGTACCTTT
Organism: Octopus bimaculoides; assembly: GCF_001194135.2. Lineage (NCBI taxonomy): Eukaryota > Metazoa > Mollusca > Cephalopoda > Octopoda > Octopodidae > Octopus > Octopus bimaculoides. Next base: position 126,165,788 of record NC_068982.1, read on the forward strand.
CTAACTTCAGACAAAAGTGAAATCCCATGAGAATCACCACACAGATACTTTGGTCCCAATTTAAGTAAGGAGACTAAAATGGCATCAATCCAGTCTTGTGGCACTTCCTCAGTTCTCCAACAGTAACAAATTAATATATTTAAGAGTTCAAACATTTTGTCACCCCCATATTTCAAGACCTCTGCACAGATTCCATCAGACCCTGGAGACTTATTGTTATTCAGCTTATTCACAGCTAAATAAATGTCATTTAGAGTTGGTTCAAATACAATCTCCTCTATAACTGGAAATTAGACATAGCTTTCTTTTTCTTTTACTTGTTTCAGTCATTTGATTGCAGCCATGCTGGAGCACTGCCTTTAGTTGAGCAAATTGACTCCAGGATTTATTCTATTGGTCTCTTTGGTGAACTGCTAAGTTACTGGGACATAAACACACCAGCATTGGTTGTGAAGCAAAGGTGGTGGTGGTGGGCAAACACAGACACACAAACATTTACACACACACACACACACACACACACACACACACACACACACACACACACATATATATATATATATGACAGGCTTCTTTCAGTTTTCATCTACCAAAGCCACTCACAAAGCTTTGGTCAGCCCAAGGTTATAGTAGATGACACTCACCCAAACTATGTGATTGGTAAGCAAGCTACTTACCATGTTTTTTTTTGTCTTTTTAGAAATCCAAGCAAGGATACTGGCCTTTGAAAACATGCAAAAAGGAAAAGTGATGTTGGTCTTTGAGGAAACATGAGAAAAGGACAAGAGGTAGGTAAAAGAAGAATTGAAATGAGAAGAAATTAAATTAAGAGAGGCATCGCTTTAGCCTCCTCCAAACCAAATTTATATGGTTAGTGTATTCAATAGCTAAATATAAATACCTCATGATTCCATTTAATCATAGCAGTACTAATAACCAGTTGTTAGAATCCAATATAATTATATTTCACAGTATTAGTAAGGTCCAGGAGACACTTCATTAAAATGGCTCTGAACAAGCCATAAGATATTACATTGACATTCAACTTTTACAGAAACAGCTGTAAGCTAATGAAAAGGATTAGTCAATTCCTGTTCTTTTACCAACCATTCATTAATTAATATATGTGTTGATATATATACATGTGTATGTGTGTGTGCTTGTATGTAATGTATATATATATACACATGTAAATGTGTCTACATTTAAATATATATATATATATATACATATATATATATTATATATTATATATATATATATATATATATATGCATGTATATATATATATATATATATATATATATATATATATATATATATATATATATATAGTTATACATAACTATATCAATTCTTTATCTAGTTATACATGTTCGTTATTGGAATCTGGGAAGTGTATGACCTATTTTTCCTTCCTGTTTCAAACTAATTCACTTCACTTTTACTGCTGATGCCCTTGAGAAAACCTTCAGCTAACAACATTACATTTTTCCTGCTCTGTAAATTTGAAGCTTGGTTTCTGATCAAAAGAAATCATTATTTTAGCTGACATTTTGCAACTAATTAAACTATGAATATTCTACTAATAGCAGTCTCTCCAGGTATATTATGAAACTTTGGAATTTTATGCGGTTGTTGATGTTGTTGCATTAACCAATAGGAAAGTAGTTTTCATGTTGTTTGATTAAATCAGTTATTTTAAAAAATAGAAAAAATTTTTTCCAAAATTCAATTTGTATCCAATTTATTCTTGTGCTACAAACTAATAAAACACTTGTTGATTCTAATGTCCTGCCAGAGCTACAGATATAAACTCTCCCTTGCTTTGAGTTCTTGTCTTTGAGATGGTAGTTGTGCTAGTTGTGCTAGTGGTGGTTGTGGGCGGCAAGATGTTGGCATTAGTGACAGAATGTTGATGGTTAATGGTGGCCATGGTGTTAGTGGTGATCTTGGTGATGATGGTAACGTTGTTGGTGGTGGTGGTGGTGATCTGGATAGTAGTGGTGCTGTCAGTGGTGGTGAGAGTCATGGTGAGAGTGGCAACGGTGTGGCAATGACCGTATTGGTGGTGGTGGTGGTAGTAGTAGTAGTAGTAGTGGTAATCACAGTGGTGTTGATGGTCATGCTGAGGTAGAAGTGGTGTTGGTGATGGTGATGGTGATGGTGGAGGTGGTGGTGGTAGTGATGGCTGCTGTGGTAGCAGCAGTGGTATTAGTGTTGAAGAAAAGGTTGGTGTAGATCCACTTTCTAACAAGTTGGATCCTGTCGGCTGTCAAGTCATCCTTAGTCTTATTCCATCCTAATTGTTATCAATCATGTGGCCTTAGTTCAGTTTCTCCTCCAGTTTTAGCTGATTTCTGGTCCTTAGACATAGCAGCTTGTGTAACCCTGCTGGTAGACAAACCTTACACCCTGAGTCTTCAAATCAGAATGAGCAGATGGATGGATGGATGGATGGATGGATGGAAGGAAGGATGGATGGAGGAATGGATGGGTGGATGGATGGTTGACACTTTTTTGATGATAAGGACTCACTTGGTCAATCATCTGAGTTATCTGCTCCTGAATTAACATGCAAGTGGCTGAGAATTCCAAAGGCATGTACACCTGTAATGTAATTCTCAGGAGAAATTGACATGACAGAGTATGTGTAATGAGGTTTTATCTATGAATTACACATACAATTGATCTGACAGGCTTCTACACGGTTTCCATTTACCTAGTTTAACTCATTAAGTACTGGTGGATCCAAGGCTATAGAAATTTATATTTGTCCCATATGCCATATAGTGGGATTGAACCCACAGACCTGATGGTTCTGAAGTGAACTTTGTAGCCAGTCAGCCATACAGTATCTACAAGTGAATCTACGTCTTGATGAGTATCTTAAGGTCAGTAATTCTGGCTACAGTACAGTTATGATCTCTTATGTTTAGTCTTTTCTTTTTTTGAAATTAGCATAGACACGAAACTCAGCTTGAGAAGACCTGTTGGGGCAAGCGAAAGTGAAATCGTGATGGCACCTGTGCCCAGCATCGCCTTCCTGGCACTCGTGCCAGTGGCACGTGTAAAGACATTCGAGTGAGATCATTGCCAGTGCCGCTGGACTGGCTCCTGTGCAGGTGACACATAAAACACATCATTTTGAGCATGGCCGTTGCCAGTACCGCCTGACTGACCTTCGTACCGGTGGCACATAAAAGCACCCACTACACTCTCTGAGTGGTTGGCGTTAGGAAGGGCATCCAGCCGTAGAAACTCTGCCAAATCAGATTGGAGCCTGGTGTAGCCATCTGGTTTCACCAGTCCTCAGTCAAATCGTCCAACCCATGCTAGCATGGAAAGCGGACGTTAAATGATGATGATGATGATGATGATGATGATGATGATGATGATGACCAACATTACGTGTGGATGGATGGAGTGATGAAAGCTTTGGCGGATAGAGATGTTGGAGTGAGAGAGGCAAGAGAATTTATAAATGATAGGAATGCTTGGAGAGTGTTTGTGGATGGATGAGTGAAATTTGATGTTGCTCAAAAGGGTGCGGAACCAGCATGGCGTGGCAGGGGTAAACCAGCATATACTGTCAGGCCCCACTGCTGATATTGGGAGTTGCATTCTATGCCTTGACCCAAGCACAGAATGGGGCTTGCCTCTTTGAGTTGGGAAATGAATGGAATGCCTGGCGTGTGTCTTATTGAGGCTACCCGCTCCTAAAAATAATGGGGAATAGGCCTGGGTATATATATGTATATGTATATATATATATATATATATATATATATATATATATACCCAGGCCTATTCCCCTATATGTATATATATATATATATGTGGTGTGTGTGTGTATGTGTGTGTGTGTGTTTACATTCATACTCGCACACATACACACACGATGGGCTTCTTTCAGTTTCCATCTACTAAATCCACCCTCAAAGCTTGGGTTGGCTTAGAGCTATACTAGAAAACATTTTTCATGGTGACATGTAATGGGACTGAACCCACAACCATGTGGTTGGAAAGCAAACCTCTTAATCACACAGCCACATATAACATCATCATCATTACTGTTTCTGAATCATAGGACCTTACGCCAGATTCTTCATAAAAAAATAAAATGAAATAAGACAATCTGCCTTGAGTTTACAGGTACATAAAGCTTAAGTTTAAATGGATATTCAAGGTATTTAGGCTGAAAGTACAAGCTCCCTACTCTCTCCTTAAGTTGGATATTAGTCCATCACAGTTAACCCCTAGATGTCACTGGTACTCATTTACAACTGATTATATTAGAGCAACATATCGCCTAGTCCAAGAATTGAACTCATTACCTAATGATCAAGATCCCAAAATCCTAAATACTTTGTCATGTACATTCTTCACTGAAAATATAAACCTATACAAAAAAAGGCATATTGACCCCTTCAGCAATAAAGCATTCTTGTTACCAATGGAGATAATGCAGAAAGGATCCAGATGTTATTCTTCGTTACCATACCAAACGTTCCATGTTAAAAAGGAACATTTGTAAAAATTTTCATCTACAGAAAAATGACTTTAAAATTTCTTTGTAAAAATTCCTTTTCTTTCTGTCTCCCTTCACGTTGTTATCTCATTGTCAAAAGCAATTACATTTGAACAGTTAAATGTGACATGCTATTAAAAGTATTCACAGCTTAAGAGAACATGAAAGTGTTATCCACGTTTGTGCTAAATATCTCACTAACATGATGGTATAAAAATTATTTGACGAATTGTAAACTGTACGTTAAAACATGTAGCTGCTTGTTTGGTGCAAATGAACGTCAGAATACAAGGGAGCTGAGAGAAAAACTGGGAACAAGACAGATGGTAAATGGTATGTAGTGTGCATGAGAAAAGACTGAACTGGTGTGGACATGTAATGTATTTTAGAAGAAGTGGTGCCAAGTGAAGCAAGAGGAAGGATCCTGAAGGAGAGAAGGACTGAGAAAGATATGGAGAGAAGTGGCAAAAACAGATCTCAAGAGGCTAAACCCAATGAAGGAGACAACAAAGGACTGCAACAACAACCAGATATTGAGCTGGAGAAGCCCATAGGACTATTGTCTTTGCTCATGGCAAAGGGGTTCTCTCTCTCTCTCTCTCTCACTCTCTCTCTCTTTCTCTCTCTCTCTCTCTCTATCTATCTGTCTATCTTATTTCTTTACTGCCCACAAGGGGCTACACACAGAGGAGACAAACAAGGACAGACAAACGGAATAAGTCAATTATATTGACCCCAGTGCATAACTGGTACTTATTTAATTGACCCCGAAAGGATGAAAGGCAAAGTCGACCTTGGCAGAATTTGAACTCAGAACGTAGCAACAGACGAAATACCGCTAAGCATTTTGCCCGGCGTGCTAACGTTTCTGCCAGCTTGCCACCTTTATCTATCTATCTATCTATCTATCTATCTATCTATCTATCTCCTCCTCCTCTCTCTCTTTCTTTCTCAAAGACAAGTGCAGCTTGTCTGATGTTTGTGTACAAAGTGTGACATTGTATGACAGTAAACCCATGCTTGCATTCAACCCATGCTTGCATGGAAAGGACAATCGTTCTAATTAGCAAGAGAGAGAGAGAGAGAGAGCACAGAACTCAGCTGTCAACTGGGAAATAACCATCTCAGTGTATAGAAACAATGTGGGTAGGAATTCTATTCTGTGGTACTCAATGCAAACAATGAATGTACAAGAGTTGCAGAGGGATCACAGACAGATTGGCTGTGCAGAAATACTTCCTGTGTAGCAAATTCATAGGGGTTATTAGCAATGAAAGACCCCATGAAATTAAGTCTTTTAAATATGTGCAGGGCTTTTTTTGTAGTTGATAACTGCTGTTAACCCCAGCAATGTAACCAGTAGGGAAGGTGACTGTTCATAAAATGTGGCAGTTAGTGTACGAATGGGGTGGAAAATATTCAGAGAACTATTACTTTTACTGGTAACAAAGGGATTTTCTCTTTCTCTTTAAGAGAAGCACAGATTGTCTGATAGTTGTGTACAACGTATGACATTGTATGGTAGTAAAACAAGGCATTGAATGTGAAGGATGTGCAAAAGCTGGAAAGAAATTTAGCAAACATGCTCTGCTGGATGTGTAATGCTAGTGGGCATGAACAATGAAGCACAACGAAGCACAAATAAGACAAAACGGATAACTGGGTACCAGAATAATCAGCCACAGTCGTAGCCATTACAGATATGTTATGCATATAGGGATGATGACAATGATGATGACGATGATGATGATGATGATGATGATGATGATGATGATGATGATGATGATGTTTATGATGACGATGATGATGATATACATACACACTTACACCTACACATATATAAGTATATGTGTAGGTGTGTGTGTGTGTGTATGCCTATATATATTCTTTTATTCTTTTATTCTTTTACTTGTTTCAGTTATTTGACTTCGGCCATGCCGGAGCACTGCCTTTTAGTTCGAAGAAATCGACCCCTGGACTTATTCTTTGTGAGCCTGGTACTTATTCTATCCGTCTCTTTCGCCGAACCGCTAAGTTACGGGGATGTAAACACACCAACATCGGTTGTCAAGCGATGGTGGGGGACAAACACAGACACAAACACACAAATACACACACATATACACACACACATACACACACACACACACACACACACACACACACACACA
>NC_068982.1:126174027-126176527 GCF_001194135.2 Octopus bimaculoides
TTTTGTTGCACAATTGCTTTTTTGATTCATATATATATATATATATATATATATGAATCAAAAAAGCAATTGTGCAACAAAAAGTTCTGGTTACAATATTGGCATGGCTCTCTTGGAATTTTAAAAAATTATTTCAATATTCAGTTGTATAATGGTTAAACAGCTGCAAAAGAAAACAAATTCTTTGATTTCCGATTCATTAAATTCATTGTATAAAAATGGAATAGCAACTTTAATAATTAATCCATACCCAATATTTTTAGAAGCTGAAGTAAAGTCAGAGTTATTTTTGTGTAACTGACAACGCTGTTAGAGTACAGCTGACCAAATTAAGAAGGGGTTAGATCTACAAACTAAGGAATCTACAGTGCATCTACCCTTACTATTTGGGGAATATGACATATAACTGCAAACAAAGACCATGAGGAATTCAGACTTCTGTCACTGTCAAGGTCCTACTGTGTTAATTCAGAATATTTTGTACATATTCTAACATGGTCAGCAGATGCAATACATTGCAATAAATAGTAATTTTATCATGTGAGAGAAAGAAAGAAAGTGAGAGAGATGTGTCCCAAATACTGAAATTCTTGCAATAAAGATAAATTTCAATATACTGTAATAGCTTCTGGTAGTGACAGCATCGTAAATAGAAGAAAAGCAGTTGGTTCACCTGAAGCTTTAAACAGCTGTAGTGTTGGCATTTAGATTTTTATTTTTGTCTCAAGAATGGTGTTGAAAGAAGCAGAAACAATTGTAAGAATACAAAATACCAACTAATATTTCTTCAGGACCTCTTGTAGCCTGTCACATTACTTGCTGAAAATAGCAGAGAATTACTGCTAGTAAATGCTTTAAATAGCTTTTGGAGTTCTTAGACGTAGGTCTAACTAGTTTGACAAAATAAATACATAAAAGTTCTTGTAAAGCCAGGTGATAAAATTATCACATGATCACACAGTCCATCGTCATTGTAGTCACCATCGTCATCATCATCATCATCATCATCATCATCATCATCATCATCATCATCACCCATATCATCATCATCATCATCATCACCCACACCATCATCATCATCATCATCGCCAGATGGAATTTGTTGAGGCAGATTTTCTACAGCCAGATGTCCTCCATGTTGTCAGCCATCACTTGTTTCCAAGTGAGGTGGTATTTTCTCATGACCAGACAGGTCTTAATGAAGATTAGCAACAAATTACACTGATTGAACGATAGTGGCACTCATTTATAACTGCCACGTGATGAAAGCACAAGACGGCACACACACACACACACACACACACACACACACACACACATGCACACACAAAATCATATTCTTTTTATATAGATCAGGGATTGAATTTGTTTTGAGATTATCGAAGTGTATGGTATTGATAAGCCATAATAATGGCAAAATATCAATATCTACCATTCTTGTTGATTCCAAGGTGAGTTGTCTCACCTGGTCTCTGACATTCAGGTATTCTTTAACACTTGGCAAGCATAGGGAGATTTCTCAGGAAGCTATTCCACACCAAATTCGGTGTATAAACAAAACACATGCCGTGTATGTGTGATCTATAGTTATCATCATCATCATCATCATCATCATTGTTAAATATCTGTTTTCCATGCTGGCATGGATTGGACAGTTTGACTGAGGTCTGGCAAGCCAGTAGGTTGCACCAGGCTCCAGTCTGATCAGGCAAGATTTCTACAGCCCTTCCTAATGCCAACCACTCTGAGACTGTATTGGATGCATTTTATGTGCCACCAGCACAGGAGCCATTCAGGCAGCACTGGCGTCGACCACATTCAGATGGTGCTTTTTATGTGCCGCTGGTACAGGAGCCAGTCAGAGGGTACTGGCATTGACCATGTTCAGTTGGTGTTTTTTACATGCCACCGAAACGGAGAGCCAGTCAGGCAATACTGGCATCGACCCACACTTGAAGGGTGCTTATTACATACCACCAGCACAGGTGCCAGTCAGGCGGCGCTGGCATCAGCCAGTTCATTCAACAGGTCTTTTCAAGCACTGCATGTCGCTTGGTAATTGAAGGCTACTTTTAAATGGGCTGGTTATGTGACACTGGTATCGGCACAGCTGCGATTTCACTTTACTCACCGGGTCTTCTCAATCACAGCATAACTCCAAAGGTCTCAGTCTCTTGCCATTGCTTCTGTGAGGCCCAACATTCGAAGGTTGTACTTCACCACCTCATCCCATGTCTTCTTAGGTTCCTTCCACAGGTTCCTTCCACAGTTAAGGGATAATGTTCACATATATTTATCATCATCATGATCATCATTATCATCAATTAATGTCCACTTCCCATGTTGGTATGGTTGACCCTTTGACGGGATCTGGTGAATGACCAAGACCTTTGGCATTATGTCGTGCTTGAGAAGAAGACCCATCAAGCCAAGCAAAATCACAGTCGCGACAGATACTGGTGTCATGCAAATGGCACCCATGCTGGTGGCATGTAGAAGT
>NC_068982.1:126178634-126181163 GCF_001194135.2 Octopus bimaculoides
ATATATATATATATATATATATATATATATATATATATATATATATATAAGAGAGAGAGAGAGTAGTTTACATCATGATATGATACATTTGATACTTGATTCTGTTATGAAAGAACAGAATAATGCCATAATATTTAAATAAAATAATGGATCTCCTTCAGATTCGACTATGAATATCCAGTTGTTTTATTGGCTAAATTAACTGCTTATTGAATTAGCAACCAAGTGGTTGGGTATTCCACAAATATATGTACCCTTCATGTAATTCTCAACTAGAATCATCAGAACACAGAATGTAACAAAGCTAGACCTTTGGAATTACAGGTAAAATTTATGTCAGGCTTTCATACGTTTAAAAAAAATAATAAAGCTCCTTCTGAGTCATATGGTCTGGTTTCTCAGCTTCTGTGGCATAAATGTTCTTCCCCATTGGATGGGATGCCAGTCTGTTGCAGGAATTCTTACTTTTGGAAGCTGAGTGAACTGAAATGATGTGAAATGAAGTGTTTTTGCTTGAGAACATAATGCATTGCCCAGTCCAGGAAACCACAACCTTATAATCATGAGTGCAATACTCTAACCACTAAGTCATGTGCCTCCACTTTCATACATTTTATACCTGCCCACTTTCCTTAAAGACTAGGACTGATTCGAGACTTGACAAAGATACTATGCAGTGAGATTGAACCTGGGACCTCATGATTACAAAATAAACTTCTTAAAAATTCAGGCATATAGAGTAAGATTATATATTGTATAGCTAATGTAAAAATGGTAGGAATATTTTTATGTCTAATGATTCTAGCAATCTTCACCCGGAAAGTTCCTTTCCAAAGCATAAGGAGAAGTAAGGGATTTTTTTCATGGATGACCAGCAGTTGTCTCTGCATCTAAGTCTGTCTTCTCCCTGTCACCAATCTTGTTCAAGAGGAAGTCAAGGGCTGATACAACTTGGCAGCATTTTTATTGTCAGCATTACCATCAGAATACAAAGAGCCAGAACAGACACCATAAGGCATCTGTTCTGTTAGAAAAGTGTCCAGTGTTCTGTGAGTCTTGGCAGTCGTTTTGATTGGTATATATTTGTTAACATCCAGAAAGATGAAAAGCAATGTTGACTCTGTTGGATTTGAACTCAGATTACAGAGAACTGGAATAAAAACCACATATTCTATCTCATACTTTAATAATTTTGCCAATTTAATGTTGATAGGAATAAGTATAAAAGCATAAGCATGGCGTAGGAGTGACTGTGTGGGAAGAAGCTTGCTTACCAACCAAATGGTTCCAGGTTCAGTCCCACTGTGTGGCACCTTGGGTAAGGGTCTTCTACTATAGCTTCGGGCCAACCAAAACCTTGTGAGTGGATTTAGTAGAAAGAAACTGAAAGAAGCCCATCGTATATGTATGTATATGTTTGTGTATCTGTGTTTGTCCCCCCACCATCATTTGACGACAGATGTTGGTGTGTTTGCGTCCCCGTAACTTTGTGGTTCAGCAAAAGATACCGATAGAATAAGTTCTAGGCTTACAAAGAATAAGTCCTGGGGTCGATTTGTTTGACTAAAGGTGGTGCACCAGCATGGCCACAGTCAAATGACTGAAACAAACAAAAGAGTAAAAGAGTAAGTAAAAAATATGTCCTCGGTTGAACATTGAGCTACAGGAGGGGTGAAACTCTAGTTTAGGTTGTCAGGAGTTTTGGGTAATATGAAGTTAGCTATTAGCTACAGCTACTTCCAGATCAGCAGTGGTTGAGAGTGGTAATATTGTCAAGGGTCCCAGTTGTAGATCAAACAGTAGATGATGTGTAGCTAAGGTATACAGGGCTTGGAAGAGGGCTGGTACCCACTGGATATGTGTTGCACAGACCCAGCAGAGTGAGTATCATATAGACTTTTACTTTACTTGCTTATGATGACAACCCTTTAAAGGTGATGATACTGATGATCCAAGACATTCATCTTCCTCAGCCTCCAGCAGATTGCTTCCTACGGGAGTGGGTGTGACTGACAAGACTGACATGTGATAAACAGATACAGTGGCACTGAGGGCACTGAAAAAAAGTGACCCCCAACAACAGTCACAGGACCTGATGACATTTCCTCTCTTTGTGCACTCTTTTGCATTTGGTTTCAAAGCCCTCTACTCCAGAACTAGTCTCCCTGCATAAGGATTAAATAGGGCTTGTGCCTTAAGAGTAATCTTTGGAGAGTAGGGGCTAGCGAAGTAATCTGTAAATAAACTAGCAGGAAGCTAATGCTGTATAAATCCCATGAAAAAATCATGGTTTCAGATTTTTAGCATGATTGCTTATGCCTATAGGCATGGTACACAAAGAGAGAGAGGGGGGGTAGGGAGAGGGAGAGAGGGAGAGAAAGAGAGAGAGAGAATTTGCTAATAATGCACATGTTTGTATGTTTGAATGAACATGCATGTGCCAACTTGTCTATCTATCTATCTATCTATCTATCTTATCATCCAATAAACTATATATATATATATATATATATATATATATATATATAT
>NC_068982.1:126181422-126188270 GCF_001194135.2 Octopus bimaculoides
TATATATATATATATATATGAAGCACATATATATATATACATATACACATGCATACACGCAGAAATATATTTATATGTGTTAATATATGTGAATATGTATGTGTGTTCGTGCATGTGTGTGTATGTGAATATTTCATTTCTTTATGTTCAGTAAGATTTGCCACCAGTGATAGCAATAAAGAATATTTCTGTTAGTTTCCAGTAGTCTGTACCCCTATTTTGGATGATTCTGTGGTGTTATACTTATATTATATTCATTCATGTGAAATAAATGAAATGGAACATTTCCCATGATAAATAAAGATTGGTTCACAGACTAAATTTGGCAAGATCTCACTGCTTCTCCATGGCATTTTCACAACATACATGACGATATCTTTGGATATTCTCTACTTATATACAGATTTTGATAATTTCATATCACCTTACTGTATCTTTTATCTTTTGTTTGGTTTAAGAAAGTTAATTTCATTTGTTCATCAAATCTATCCTGCACCTTTTTGTTATTGTTGAAGTTATGTGCAGCCCCTTATTGGTCTTGATTGGGTAGCCCTTTCATCAAAAATATCCCAATATACATCTTTGTATATTTGGGACAACATTGTCTAATATATCTGTAAGGTGAGATTGAAGAAGGTTTATCTACTACAAGATAGATGATCATGCTGGGCCTCTTTTATTAGCTTGTCTTAACTCTTTTAAGTAGGTGCTATGCGATAATTTTTTGATATCACTAGAGGACATATTTCTGTACATAATGGGGTGATTCTACATATTTCTTCATTTTTAGGATTACTTTACTCTTTTACTCCTTTACTTGTTTCAGTCATTTGACTGCGGCCATGCTGGCGCACCACCTTTAGTCGAGCAAATTGACCCCAGGACTTATTCTTTGTAAGCCTAGTACTTATTCTTTCGGTCTCTTTTTGCTGAACTGCTAAGTTATGGGGACGTAAACACACCAGCATCGGTTGTCAAGTGATGTTGGAGGGACAAACACAGACACACACACACATACGCATATATATATATATATGTACATATATACGACGGGCTTCTTTCAGTTTCCATCTACCAAATCCACTCACAAGGCTTTGGTCGGCCCAAGACTATAGTAGAAGATACTTGCCCAAGGTGTCATGCAGTGGGACTGAACCCAGAACCATGTGGTTGGTAAGCAAGCTACTTGCCACACAGCCACTCCACTTCCAAAAAGGTAGAAAACTACCTGCAATAAAACAAATCACAGAGAATTGAGAGTTTTCTGAAAGTTTGTCATAAGTTATGAAAGTTATGGAAAAAGACAGGTTTTAAGAGTAGCTACTTTAAAATTCCATAAAATAATCAAGACAAGATTTTTAAAAATTAAGATTACGTTCTCAAGGAGTCAAAAAGCTGGAAGACCATTCCATAAGATAAGAATTCTAAGAATGAAGCTACTACAGGAGAAAATCTTCTAACAAAAAGGGAGGGACAACTGCAGTGAAAAGAAAAGAGTTAGTAGAAAGATGACCCACTTGGTTAGTAACCTTAACAGGGAGAACAAAAGGTTTAGTAGACCAATGACCATGGAAGGCCATTCATTTGTTTTGGGTCCGTTTTACCACACCATCATGAGTTAGATGAATATATTAATTAGTTGGATACCCTTCCTGTCATTAACCCTTACCTGTTTTCAAGTAGAAGATTTTGAATTCCATATTTCTTTAAAAACACAAAATTAGTGGATGAGACATTGACAGGGTAGATGATAACAACACTATTCGTAGCCCAGGGGTTATTGGAAAAGCAAATGTAAAGAATCAAACAAACACATAATGTACACATACACACATATGCACACACACACACACACATGCGTGCATGCGTGCATGTGCACTGAGGCAAGTGAAATCGAAATCGAATTAAATTTGATGACTGGCACCCATACCAACGTCATCTCCTTCATTGGAAACGAAACTCGGCTTGCGAAGACCTATTTGGGCAAGCGAAAGCGAAACCGTCATGGCACCTGTGCCCAGCTCGCCCTCCTGGCACTTGTGCCAGATGGCACATGTAAAGACATTCGAGCGAGATCGTTGCCAGTGCTGCCAAACTGGCTCCTGTGCAGGTGGCACGTAAAATACACCATTTTGAGTGTGGCCGTTGCCAGTACCGCCTGACTGGCCTTCGTGCCGGTGGCACGTAAAAGCACCCACTATACTCTCGGAGTAGTTGGCGTTAGGAAGGACATCCAGCTGTAGAAACTTTGCCAAATCAGAATGGAGCCTGGTGTAGCCATCTGGTTCACCAGTCCTCAGTCAAATCGTCCAACCCATGCTAGCATGGAAAGCGGATGTTAAACGACGATGATGATACACGCAACAGACTTCTTTCAGTTTGCATCTACCAAATTCATTCACAAAGCTTTGCTCAGCCCACGATTTAAAAGTCACTTGTCCAAGTCATTTGTGCAGTGGTATTGAACCAGAAACTACTTGGTTGCAAATGGACTTGCCTATCAAACAACTGTGCCTGCTCCTATTTATATAAATATTTATAGAATAGAGATTCAGAAGCAATGTCCCAACAATGAGAGAGGGATTGAAGTTTAGCTGCCAAAATAGGATTGACAATGTTAGACACTCACTTTTGAACTCCAATAAGAGAGAAAGGTCACTAGAAGAGACACGAGTCTAGATGTGACAACATCGAAAAAAAAAAAATCAATATTAAATACATTTAGATTTTCTTGCTTTATTCTTGTATGTCTAAGGTGGCAAGTTGGCAGAATTGTTAGAGTGTCAAGGAAAAATGTTCTGCAGTATTTCTTCTGACTCATAATGTTCATTATCATCATTATCACCATCATCATCATTTAATGTCCGTTGTCCATGCTGGCATTGGTTGGACAGTTTGACTGGGCTGGCACGCTGGAAGGCTGCTCAAGCATCCAGTCTGATTTGGCATGGTTTTCTATGACTGGATGCCCTTCCTAACACCAACCACTCTGAGAATGTAATGGGTGCTTTTACGTGCCACCGGCACAGGTGCCATTTGTGTGACACCGGTATCTGCCATGACTGTGATTTTGCTTGGTTTGATGGGTCTTCTTCTCAAGGATGACATAAAGCCAAAGGTCTTAGTCATTGCCTCCGTGAGGCCCAACACTCGAAAGGAACTCAACCACTTTGCCTCCATGTGGGCCAATGCTGGAAAGGAACTCTGCTGCCTTGCTTCCACGAGTCCCCTGAGTTGAAATTCTGCCAAGGTTGAATTCACCTTTCATTCTCTTGGGGAGGATAAAATAAGAATCCATTGAGTACTAGGGTCAATATAATCAACTGACCTTCTCCCCTTGTGCTAAAATTTTAAATCATTATTAATGAATATCCCAGTGGTATATGATGGTCGTTGTATTGAGTGTGCTGCCACACCCAATGCCACCAAATTTCAAGCAGGGGTACAACAAGTTTTCCATTAAGATTTGTGATTAAATTAATGAGTAAGGTTAATATTTATAATCATCAACATCTTCATTATCGTTTAATGTCTGTTTTCTATGCTGGCATAGATTGGACGGTTTGATTGAGGTCTGGAGAGCCAGTGACTGCACAAAGCATCAATCTGATCTGGCAATGTTTCTACAGCTGGAAGCCTTTCCTAATGCCAACCATTCCGAGAGTGAAGCGGGTGCTTTTTACATGCCACCAGCACAGGAACCAGTCAGGCGATCATGTTCAGATAGTGCTTTCTATGTGCCACCGGTACAGGAGCCAGTCAGTGGGTACTGGCATCAGCCATGTTCGGATGGTGCTTTTTACGTGCCACCATTTTTAATGGGTGTGCAGTGTGCACCTAGCACACCCAGAATGTACACCCCTGGTATCATCGTCGTTTAATGTCCGCTTTCCATGCTAGCATGGGCTGGACGATTTGACTGAGGACTGGTGGACCAGGAGGCGACACCAGGCTCCAATCTGATTTGGCAGAGTTTCTACAGCTGGATGCCCTTCCTAACGCCAATCACTCCGAGAGTGTGGTGGGTGCTTTTATGTGCCACCGGCACGAGGGCCAGTCAGGCAGTACTGGCGATGGCCACGCTCGAAATGGTGTATTTTACATGCCACCTGCACAGGAGCCAGTCCATTGGCACTGGCAACGATCTTGCTCGAATGTCCCTTCATGTGCCACTGGCACAAGTGCCAGGGAGGCGACGTTGGTAACGATCAATGGCCATGCTCGAAATGGTGTATTTTACGTGTCACCTGCATAGGGGCCAGTCTATCGGCACTGGCAACGATCTCGCTTCATATTTTGCAATAATGTTGTTTTGTGTGTAATCTAATTATATATGACTTGTTTATTTGTCCACAAATCATGATGGAGCATTTTTGAATGAAATAATTCTATGAATTCTTTGAGTTGTTGTCCATCTTCAGATTAGACTTGATTAAATGGATCCATAATCTTTTCTACTCTAAGCACAAGGCCTGAAGTTTTTGGGGAGTGGGGGCCAGTCGATTAGATCAACACCAGTATGCAACTGGTACTTAATTTATCGACCCTGAAAGGATGAAAGGCAAAGTTGACCTCAGCAGAATTTGAACTCAGAACATAAAGTCAGACAAAATACCACTAAGCAGTTCACCTGGCGTACTAACATTTCTGCCAGCTCGCCGCTTTAACGAACCCATGATCAAAAGTATTTCAGCACCAACCATTCCCTCCGCTCTTTGGAGCCATCTAGTCTCATACTTCCACCACTCAGTATCCCTGACCCACTCATCCCCCCACCTCTTATCAGACTTGTTGTGTCCAACTCATCCAGCTCAACATCATTATGTCCAGTCCTTTCTTCCCAGAACATTAATCTTTTGGGATCTTCTCCTTGCTCATGTCTTTCATTGACCTGCAACACGTTAATAGAATATTAATGGCACCAATCTCATCAGTCTCAGAGGCCCTGCAAGGGTTAAAGGCACATCTTCTTCTCTAGACTCAGCAAGTATAAACAAAAAGCAAAAGCAAAAGGCATGGCTGTGTGGTAAGAAGTTTGCTTCCCAACCACATGGTTCCAGGTTCAGTCCCACTGCGTGGCACCTTAGGAAAGTATCTGCTACTATAGCCTTGGGCCAACCAAAGTCTTGTGAGTGAATTTGGTAGATGGAAACTGAAAGAAGCCAGTCATGTGTGTGTGTGTGTGTGTGAATGTGTCTGTGCTTGTTCCCTACCACTGCTTGACAACCGATGTTGGTGTGTTTACATCCCTGTAACTTAGCGCTTCAGCAAAAGAGATCAACAGAATAGCTATCAGGCCTTAGAAAATAAGTGCTGGAATCAGTTAACTAAAAATTCTTCAGGGTGGTGCCGCAGTAGAGACACAGTCTGATGATTAAAACAAATAAAAGAAAAAAAATGAAAGATAACAAAAAAAACCCATCAAATTTGAAAGATTTTTGGAAAGGTCTGAGACTGCCAGAGAACACTTCATTAGCGCACATGTTGCTGATCCCTGTAGCCTCAGTCCCTATAATTATCATCAGTATGTAGCAGATTATAAGGGGGAAATAAAAACAAGGGAATCTCTATGTAGTTGACTTGCAAGAAATAACAACCAAATTCATTGATCTTAAGTAAGGGAAGCACACACTGGTAAATGAATGTCACTCCACATAACCCTGAAAGGAAGGGATGGTCACAGATGGCATATCTTTGATCATAGATCTGCTTCATCATGCTTAACCTGGAGCAAAACAACAACAACAAAAACAACAAAATATGATGAACTGACATCCTATTTAAGAGAGAATCTACCGTTTGCTTTTATAACATGAAACAAGAGCTAAGCTTAGAAAATATTAATTATTTTATTTTCATAGACTCAACCTTTGTTAGAAGTTAGATTTACATTAATCGAGTGATCAACAAAATTCATATGATTCTGTCATTAATATAGGATTTTGGACTAAATAAATCAATAGACCTCATATTTTTCATCTGCGATATCACTTCTACAGCATCAGCTCCTCATTCTTCCTCCTCCTCCTCCTCCCGCTCAGATGCTTTCACACATCATGTCCAGAGATTCTAGTTTTATGTATGTTAGCAAAAATAAATAATAATGTTGTTGCATTTTTATGACTGTGTTGAAAATGTATCTGATGCAGGCATTGCTGGTTCCCAACCTTTTTAATATCCAAGCCAGATCCAAATCTGGATTTTTTAATTTTGTGTGTGTGGGGGTGGGTGGGGGAGGCATCAAAAGAATAAAATACATGTCAATTAAAGAAAAATTTATTATGTTTATAGTGAAATTGTAGCCATGGTAGATACTGGTGCAATAGGTTGTGCTTGAGTGCAAGACCCATCAAGCCAAGTAAAATCATAGTTGTGGCAGATACTGGTGTTGCACAACTGGCACCCGTGCCAGTGGAATGTAAAAGCACCCATTATACACTCAGCATGGTTAGCGTTAGGAAGGGCATCCGGCCGTAGAAACCATGCCAAATCAGACTGGAGTCTGGTGCAGCCCCTCAGCTTACCAGCCCTGGTCAGACCATCCAACCCATGCCAGCATCAACAACGGATGTAAGATGATAATGATGATGAGGGAAGACTGTTGAGGACTGCTGGAAGGATGCTTGAGGGCTGCATGTGATCCAGGGAACCATGGTTGAGAGTTGGTGGTTTAGAAGCTCACTGTGCAACCATGTGGTTTTTGGATTCAATCCCACTGCATAGCACACTGAGCAAATGACAGCCCAGGTCGATCAATGCCTTGTGAGTGAATTTGGTAAATGGAAACTGTGTTGAAACCCCTTGTATACATGTGTGTGTGTGTGTGTCTGTGTGTCCATGTGTGTGGG
>NC_068982.1:126188287-126191334 GCF_001194135.2 Octopus bimaculoides
CGACGCTCTTCCGATCTTGTGTGTCTTTGTGTATGTGTTTGTCTGCACCTCCACTGCTTGACAACTGGTGTTGGTTTGTTTACATCCCTGTAATTTAGTGGTTCAGCAAAAGAGTCTGGTGTAATAAAAATAAGTACTAGGGTCAATTTTTTTGACTAAATCCTTTACAGTGATGCTTTGGCATGGCCACAGTCCAATGAGTGAAACAAGTAAAAGATAAAAAAATAAAGATGAACGTGGTCAGAAACGAGGGTTTTGATAATTTTCAGCAGTAAAGCTCTCACCCTGTAGTAAGGAATATGTTGCTAACACTAGCATAGCTAGTGTGTCTGCCATCCAGAGCGGCCCTTTCGTTTGCCACACTGAGGCCCCACAAAAAAACATATTACCTACAGCAGACCCAAAAGTGCTGCCACTTTAAAAGAGCCAGCCAGGGTGGACCACTCCTACCAATCCCTCCCCCACTAGCTATGCTAGTGGTTGCTTAGATAAAGCTAAGAGCACTTAACAGGCTAAAAATCACTGATGCTGTTGATTTTAACCCCAGTTAATATTGATCAAGTAGAATCATTATCAAAGATGTTTGTTCCATCTATAATCTTCTTATTTGTCTTTACAAATGCTATTTATCCAAGAATACATTATCCAGTGTGTCCTTTCTTCTTTAAGATGGTTGTGTGGGATTCTAAAGAGATTTTATTGCTATTTCTGTTGAGCAATAAATATTCCTAAATACATTGGGTAAGCATGGCTGTGTAGTTAAGGAGTTTCCCAACTGCATGGTTCAGTTCACTTGTGTGACACACCAGACATAAGTCTTTTGCTATAGCTGGGGGCCAACCAAAGACTTGTCAGTGAATATTTAGCAGCCAGAAACTGAAAGGAAAGGCGGTGAGCTGGTAGAAACGTTAGCACACCGGACGAAATGCTTTGCAGTATTTAAACTGAATTTTTAACACTACTGGTCAAGAGAAGAATCTGCTGCCTGGAAGCATTTGATAAACACTGGCAATGACCTCGCTCGAATGTTTTCTAACGTGCCACTGGTACAAGTGCCAGTAAGGCGACGCTGGTAACGATCACGCTCAAATGGTGCTATTTACATCCCACTGGCACGGAAGCCAGACAGCTGCTCTGGCAATGATCACGCTCAGACGATGCTGTTAGTGCTCCACTGGCACAGGTGCCAGTCATCGAATATGGTTCAATTGTGATTTCGATTTCAGTTTCACTTGCCCCAATAGGTCTTCGCAAGCAGAGTTTAGTGTCCAATGAAGGAGAGGTTGGCATGGGTGCCAGTCGTCGAATTTGGTTCGATTTCGATGCTATTTTCAAAAGTTATTGGCAGCTCGTGAACCATACTTTGGCCACTGTTGTAATAGTTTAATAGATTTTCATTTTCAATGTTTGTTGTTAAGCAAGATTTCTATTCCATCAGCCTTACAACTACCAGAAAAGAAGGTGGTGCTGGTGCTGGTGCTGGTGGTGCTGGTGCTGGTGCTGGTGGTGCTGCTGCAGCTGCTGATGATGGCAGTGGTGGTCGTTGTGGTGGAGACTAGAACATAGGTTATTAACACATAAAAGTATAGTTATATCTTTTTTCTTTGTGTTTCCTTCGACCATTCTGTCACAAACAATGACGACGACGACGATGATGATGATGATAATGATGATGAGGAAGAGGAGAAGGAGGAGAAAGAATAGGAGAATGAGGAGGATATCAAAGTTGATGATAATGAGAAAGGAGGAGGAAAATGAAGAAGTCAAAGAATGATGGAGGGATGTTGTTGTTGTCGTTGGTGGTGATGGTGATGGTGATAGTTATGGCAGTGGTGGTAGTAATGATAGTAGTAGCAGTGGCAGTGGGAGCAGTAGTAGCAGTGATGCTGGTGGTGGTGGTGGTGGTGGTGGAGGTGGAGGATCAGTGTTCATTTATTATTTGTACCACCAAAAGCAAATAGCATTGCATTTCAATGATAAGGTAGGTGATGATGTACAAGTGATTGTGTGACTACACTGCATCTGCATTCACATGCACACACACACATGCACGTGCACATACGCACATATGCAGGTGCATGTGTGCATGTGCATACCAATCAGAGACATGCGTTGGCATGTGTTACACGGTGCAATTACATTAGAACAAGTTTAACTAGAGACATTTTTCAGTCTCAGCCACCTGAACATGCATCAGATACTGATATGAAAGAGAGGGAGAGGTGAAGAGAAAGAAAGAAAGAAAGAAAAATTATTAAACACAAATATGAAGATGGAAACATCTTCATGCTATCTACATAATTTGTTAATATGATATAAAAATGCAAAATTTTTCATGTTAGTTATAATATGGTGGCATCATCATCATGGTCGTTGTTGTTGTTGTCATTGTTGTCACAATCCTCATCATTGTCATCATCATCAACGCCATTGTCGTCGTTGTCATCATCATCATTATCGTCATCATCATCCATCATCAAAACTATTATTGTAATAAAATCCTTTGTTTCTTTCTTTATCTTTCTTTTATCTGAAGATGATACTTGATTTGTCATATCTTCCATGATAATTAAACTGTATATCAGTGCAGTTCATTATGGAAGGTTTTTAACACTATTTATATACATACATACACACATGCAAGAATACATGCATGCATACACACATGCATACATACATTTATGTACATACATACATACGTACACACATGCATATATACATTCGTGCTGGTGGCATGTAAAAAGTACCATTCGAATGTTGGACCTCAAGGCGGCATTGACAGGTAACTGAGGCCTTTGGTGATATACTGTACTTGTGTAGACTTGTTAAGCCAAGTGAGACCATAGTTGTGACTGATGCTGATGTCACATAAATGATACATACACACCTACAAACATACATACATACATACATACATGAGCTTTGTTCATTCTATGAGTCTATGAAACTTTAAGTTGCATGGAGCCAAGTCAAACTGTTATCAAATAATATATATGTATTGCACACACACACACACACACACGATATTATATATATATATATATATA
>NC_068982.1:126191871-126195594 GCF_001194135.2 Octopus bimaculoides
ATATATATATATATATATATATATATATATATATATATAAAATATACATATACATACATGCATGCATACATACATACATACATACATACATACATACACAAATGTATGTATGTATGTATGTTTCTTCTTCTCCATAATCATCAGCATCATCATTATCATCATAAGTACTGATGCATTTCGGGGCTGTCATTGTTATAGTATAGTCACCATTATCCCTGTTCTCATAATTATCACCATTGATAACAGCCACAGAAGCATCATTCCCATTAAAAGCAAAAATGCATTTATTCATATTTTTCCATTAATGAATTCCATATGAACAGTCAGTATTGGACACCTCTATGTCTCTGAATGTGAAAAATTCTTCAGTAAAACAGTAGAATTCTCTGCCATATCTTGCCATTGTACATTCTATCTTTTTGGAAACTTCTAATTGTAACAGTTACCTTGTCTTTTATTATTACCTCTCATCTGTATGCAATGACTCCTTCTTTTAATACTCATTTACTGATAATAGTCATCTTTGCCAAACAAATGATGAATCATTGCATGTTACCTCTCAAAAACATAAAATAAAGGGGAAAATCTTTATAATTCTTTAAAGTTTCTCCATATCTAACATTTCTAAAGTTAAATATAATTATTAGCAATTATCATTTCATAACTTAATAACTTTCAAACAGATTCCCCAAAAATTGTATTTAGTCATTGATCTTCCCTTTCACATTATTTCTGACCTTAGAAAAGATTTTGCAACATTTGGTATTTTTGATATTAACCAATATATTGATAAAACATTTTATACTATCCTCCTGGCTAAACAACTTTCCTAAGACCTAATCTCACCTCAGTTACAATATGCATCCCTAATCAGAGCCAGATTAACACCTATAGAGGCCCTAAGCACTTAAAAAGATTTGGGTACTCCCATCCAGTTGTAATTCAATATATAAACAATAATAAACCATAAAATGAATTTATAAATTTTTATTTTTCAAAATGAAACAAAACTAACAGTATGATGAAAAATAATGTTTATTTTTAAATGTTTCCACTTAATTTATATTTGAAATGTTTTCTCCTACTTTTTTGTAATTTCAAAGTCTTTGATCAGATCCTCAAAATTAACCTTATGTAACACATCTGCTTAGTAGAGATAAGGCTTCCCAAATATTATTTCAGCAAATTTAATGTGATTTCTTTTGTGCCATAAATTACTTATCATTTTTGTGGTGCCCTCCTTCCCTTGATAACCCAAGCACGTGCTCATTTTGCTTAATGGTTAATCTAGCCCTGCCCCTAATTTAGTGTTAAAACTTGGTACAAAGTTTTTTCTATCCCCTTCATAGTTTTAGCTTAGCCCCATGTATAAAGTCATATTAGTTTTTTCAGTTAAAACCAAGTACTGTAGTGTAAGAATAATGTATTTTGATTATGGACAAACAGAGGTCTGTATGAAGTTCCAAATGCAAAATATTTAATATCATTAGCGTTGTTGTGATGAATGACAGATATTTGGTATCTAAGCCAGGTTCATGTGAGATATATGTCAGTAATGATGGTATCCATTGTTGAGTGGACTGAAATCAACAGTAGTGGTGGCAGTGCAATTTGTATCCAAAGTTCTACAGTATAAGTTCTTAAACCATTGGTCTTGGCTGAACTGTGACAATTGACAGGTTAGTGGGTGTACCATCTATATATAGCTAATGTTTGTCGAAGAAAAGGTGCCAAAGATAAAGTTGTTAATGAGATTTCAATATACTGTTTATCATAGTTGGCATCAAATGAGTTGAACATCTGCAAAGTTGATAGTATTTTTTTGCTGATCAACTACCTTCTATTAAAAACACAATGCTAATGTGTTTATCTGACTTGAATGGGTTAACCACTTGTTGACATCATTAATCCCTGACAAAAAAAAAAAAAATTGTGTTATTTAGTTTATTTTTACATTTGAACAGTGAAGAGGGTTTCATTCCTAGGCAATAAGTTGGTGTTTGAACTCTGCCGATATTTCTGCAACACCTCCATCTTTGTACACACAAACATAAACACAAGATTGCATTGGAAGTTTTTGCTTTAAATTCAAAGAATAAGAAAACAAACTGAGTTCATAGATACATATACATCATCATCATCATCATCATCGTTTAACGTCCGCTTTCCATGCTAGCATGGGTTGGACGATTTGACTGAGGACTGGTGAAACCGGATGGCAACACCAGGCTCCAGTCTAATTTGGCAGAGTTTCTACAGCTGGATGCCCTTCCTAACGCCATAATCTATTGTCAGAGATCATGAAGTGTTATTATTTCAGTACAGCCAAAGTCACAAGTTATTCCATATTCAACAAGAATATCGAAACATCATCATCCTCAAATTTTTTGAATTTCTTTTCTCCATGATATTTTTTCCAATTTGGAAAAAATTCTAGCTGTATTAGTGCTGCATCAGGTTAATATGCCTGGTGGCATAGCTGTCAAAACCTTGTGTCTCAAGGCAAACATGATGGTCGAAGCTGGGCTTTCTACCTCATGACCTGGCCATATGTTCTATATGAAGGGGTGCTGAAAGTTTCCTGGCTTTTGGTATTTGAAAATATAGGAGGACCAGTAAATTATGATTTTATTCAAAATATTCCCCTCTCAGATTTACGTATTGCAGTGGTCCTCCAGTTTTTTTAAGCCCTGTAAAAGAACTTGAA
Organism: Octopus bimaculoides; assembly: GCF_001194135.2. Taxonomy (NCBI): domain Eukaryota; kingdom Metazoa; phylum Mollusca; class Cephalopoda; order Octopoda; family Octopodidae; genus Octopus; species Octopus bimaculoides. Next base: position 126,194,579 of record NC_068982.1, read on the forward strand.
TGATGGGCCTCCAGCCAGGCTTTTCATGATACCCTTAAATCCATGAACTTTACAGCACCCCTCATAAATTGGTGAAGAAACAACTGCATGTTGTGCAGAAGTTCTACTGATAGGGGTTGCATTCTGTCATAGACTGTTAGCGTAGATGATGAGATCATCACAAGGTTAGGGAAAGCAGTTTATGCTTTGTCATGAGAAGACAGCACTGCATGCAGATCATGAAGCCCACTTTAGCATTAAGTTCAGTGTACAATGGAAAGTTGTTCAAACTTCTGCAGTGTACAGCAATCACTATGTATAACTACTGCAGCATATAACAGAGTATAATAGTGTGTATGTGTATTCCTGTACTACCACAGGTGTATATGATTCACTGTGTATAACAGCTCCAATGTTTTGCAATGTACTGAAATGTATAGCAATCACTATGTATAACTGCTGCATTGTATAACAGTGTATAACGACCATGGTGAAGAGGAATCATTGTGTATAACAGCTCCAATGTAAAGCAGTAAACTGAAGCATACAACAACCACTGTGAGTGTGTTTACATTTAGCACAGTACTCTAAACATCTGAAAAACTCAACCAATTTCACCAATGTTCATCATCATCATCATTTAATGTCCACTGTCCATGCTGGCATAGGTTGGATGGTTTGACTGGGCTGGTATGCTGGAAGGCTGCACCAGACTCCAGTCTGATTTAGCATGATTTTCTATGGCTGGATGCCCTTCCTAATGCCAACCACTCCAAGAGTGCAATGGGTGTTTTTACATGCCACCGGTGCAGGTGCCATTTGCATGACACTGGGGTGCTTTTACATGTCACCAGCATGGGAGCCAATTTGTGTGACATTGGTATCTGCCATGACTGCGATTTTGCTTGGCTTGATGGGTCTTCTTCTCAAGTAAAACATAATGCCAAAGGTCTCGGTCATTGCCTCTGTGAGGCCCAACACTCAAAAGGAACTCAGCCACTTTGCCTTCATGATGCCCAATGCTCGAAAGGTGTTTC
>NC_068982.1:126197435-126197902 GCF_001194135.2 Octopus bimaculoides
TTACATATATATATATATATATATATATATATATATATATACATACACATATATATATACATATATATATACATATATATATACATATATATTTATATATATGCATATATGTGCACACACATGCTAAATGTAAACACACTCACATATACACACACATATTTACAAACAAACATACATGTATATGTGTGTGACTGTATGCGTTGCTTCATGTTTTTTTTTTTTTAAAAAGTGTTGTGCAGATATGATAGGAAAAGTGAACAAAAAAAGTGAAAGCAACACACTTTTTATTCCAATTCACATTAGTTTATGTATCTGTGCACAACGAATCATTAAAAAAATACAAATACACATATTTACCTTTCAATCCTATCACTAAAAATTAATAAGAGAGTTTAAAATTCATCTGTATGTTGGTGTGTGTATGTATATGTGTGTGTATATATATATATATATATATATATATATAT
>NC_068982.1:126201695-126209386 GCF_001194135.2 Octopus bimaculoides
GGCACATAAAAGACACCATTTCGAGCGTGGCCGTTTTCGTGCGGGTGACACGTAAAAGCACCCACTACACTCTCTGAGTGGTTGGCGTTAGGAAGGGCATCCAGCTGTAGAAACTCTGCCAAATCAGACTGGAGCCTGGTGTTGCCATCCGGTTTCACCAGTCCTCAGTCAAATCGTCCAACCCATGCTAGCATGGAAAGCGGACGTTAAACGATGATGATGATGATCATCATCATCATCATCATCCTCATTTAACATCTGTTTTACATGCTGGCATGAGTTGGACAGGTTGACAGGAGCTGACAATTTGGAGAGATGCACCAGCTTCCAATTGTCTGTTTTGACATGCTTTCACCCTTTGGATGTCCTTCCTAATGCCAACCACTTTATGGACTGTACTGAATACTTTTTATGTGGCACCAGATCCAGCACCAGTGGAATCACCAAGTAACTTGCAAAACAAAGAACTGTCGATTAGGAGAGGAAGTGGAACCAAAAGAAGTAGCTACGTGCCAAGTAAGAGGTTAGAGTATGATAGAGAAACAGAGATAGCTGTCTTACTATACGGGAGACATTTAGCCACCCCAGTAAGACAATGAACCATTTTCTGCCTGTGGACCCTTTGATTCCAGTTTCACTCAACTGGATCTCCATAGCCATTTGAAGTTTTAAAATGATCCCATTATACTTTAATAATTAAATATTACTGGGAATTGTATTAAAAAAATTATTAAAATATCTTGTCTATTGTAGAAGTATAACTCATTTGTTGCACATAATTTTTAACAACAAAACTTTATATGGACCTCTAAAGGCCATGTGGACCCTAGTTGAGAACCACTGAAAGGACCGTATTCAAATGCAAACTTACTTGCCCTTTCTAAATCCAAATTGTGTGAAACAACACTATAGTTCAAATTAGAAAATAAATTATATTTTAGTTGTGTCCCAACCACCCTTAAATAAATGTGGAATAACCATGTATCAAGACAACTCTGCTCATGCCTGGGTATAAAATCTCCTCCCACCCTCTCAAATACTCTCCCCACCACTCGGTCAAGGGAGCTTTCCCTTTCTTTCCTTTTACCCTTTCCTTGTTCTTTCCTGTCCTGTGGTTTATTTGGCAACCCCACTAGTGCTGGCAGCATGGAAAAGCACCCAGTGCACACTGTAAAGTGGTTGGCATTAGGAAGGGCATCTAGTCATAGAAGCCATACCAAAGCTGACATAAAGCACAATGCAGCCTTGTGGCTTGCTGACTCCTGCCAAACCATTCATCTCATGGAAGCATGGAAAGCAGACAACGATGACAACGATGCTGTTGATGATGATCATGGTCATTGTGATCATGATGATGATGATCATCATCTTCAGGAATTGCATACTTAATCATAAATGTGCATTTAGGAGTAAGTAAATAATTAGACATATATAACTAAGTATGGACAATGGCTAATAACAGCTATGCAGTTAATGGTATGTAATTCAAGACATATAATTTGGAGTTGGTCTGAGTTAGAGCTACATTATCATGATCTGTAAATAGGATTGTTATCTGCGTTAGGTAAATGCACAAGATGTGAAGATCCTGTAGACCAGAATAAAAAAAAAATTTAAATAATGGTTTCATATTTTGGCTCAGGGTCAGCAATTTTAAGGGAGCAATAAGTCAATTACAGCAACCCAGTATTCAACTGGTATCTATTTTATTGACCCTGAAAGGATGAAATGTGGAATTTGAACTCAGAACATAAAGTGCTGGGAGAAATGATACTAAGCATTTTTATATATGCGTTATTTCTTTACTGTCCACAAGGGGCTACACACAGAGGGGACAAACAAGGACAGACAAACAGATTAAGTTGATTATATTGACCCCAGTGCATAACTGGTACTTATTTAATTGACCCCAAAAGTATGAAAGGCAAAGTCGACCTCGGCGGAATTTGAACTCAGAACATATTGGCAGATGAAATACCACTAAGCATTTCGCCCGGAGTGCTAACGTTTCTGCCAGCTCGCCGCATTTTTATATGTGTGTGTGTGTGTGTGTATGTGTGTGTGTGTGTGTGTGTGTTCATGTGTGTGTATCTTTTTGTCTTTGTTTGTCCCCCACTACCACTCAACAACTGGTGTTGGTATGTTTACATCCCCTGAAACTTAGCAGTTCTGTTAAAGAGACCGAGAGAATATGTACCATGCTTAAAAAATAGAAATAAATACTGGGCTTAATTCATTTGACTAATTCAAAGTGATGCCCCAGTATGGCCATGGTCTAATGACTGAAACAAGTATCAGATCAATAATGAATTTCTGTTGTTGTTTGCACAATATTTTAACAATCTCAGAAAATTTAATCATCACCAGCTAAACTATTGATACAATATTGTACGCAATACATTAAAAGCTTGAACTCTTAGCTGTATTCAGACAAACAGTTATAAGAAATGAAGCTAGTATGTTTTGCTGGATGTGTAATGTCAGTGTGCATGTGTGACAGGGTGTAAGCATCCTGAGAGAAAATTTGGGTATAAGAGGCATCAGATTTAGTGTGCAAGAGAGACAACTGCACTGGTATGGTCATGTGATGCGTATGGATGAGGACAACTGTGCGAAGAAGTGTAGCAGTCTAACTGTAGAGGGGGCCTGTGGAAGAAGTAGACCTAGGAAGACATGGGATGAGGTGGTGAAGCACAATCTTTGAATGTTGGGCCTCACAGAGGCAATGACGAGTGATCGAGATCTTTGGTAATATACCATGCTTAAGAAGACCTGTCAAGCGAAGTGAAGTTGTCATCATGGCTGATGTCAGTGTCATGTAACTGGCCCGTTAAAAGCACCTTTCAAATGTTGGGTGATATGTTGTGCTTGGTAAGACCTGTCAAGCTGAGTGAAATTGTAGTTGTGGCTGATGTTAGTGCCATCTGACTGGCACCCATGCTGGTGGCACATAAAAAGTACTGTTCGGGTGTTGGGCCTCACAGGGGCATTGACAGGTGACCGAGACCTTTGGTGATATACTGTGCATGTGTAGACCTGTCAAGCCAAGTGAGATCATAGTTGTAGCCGATGCCGGTGTCAGGTCAATGGCACCCATGCTGGTGGCACATAAAAAACACCCACTGCACTCTCAGAGTTGTTGGTATTAGGAAGGACATCTAACTTTGCCAAATCAGATTGGAACCTGGTGCAGCTCCCCAGCTTACCAGTTTTCAATCAAACCATCCAACCCATACCAGCATGGAAAGCGGATGTTAAACACTGATGATGATGATGATGATGATGATGAGTTATAACAAAATGAAATGGGTACTAACTGTAGGGCTAATCTAGGGTGTTGAATACTCTGCTACAGTCCCTATCTGTAAGTAGGATCAGACTATGTAATTCCTTGTGTGTCACATGGTAAACAATAGGAGGTCAGCAGTTTAATGAAAATGTCAGTCTTAATAGCTATTTGGTAATTATGACACATCTTCTAGAGGTAGAGATAATATTAATAAGTCAAGAATTTATGTTGTATGCTATTTAATATAGTGAAGGTGCATCATTCAGTGGTTTGAGCGTTAAGCTTACAATCATGAGGTAGTGAGTTTGATTCCCAGATCGGGCTCTGTGCTGTGTTCTTGAGCAAGACACTTTATTTCACATTGCTCCAGTTCACTCATCTGTAGAAATAAGTTGCGACGTCACTGGTGCCAAGCTGTATCAGCCTTTGCCTTTCCCTTGGATAACATTGGTGGCATGGAGAGGGGAGGCTGGTATGCATGGGCGACTGCTGGTCTTCCAAAAAAAACAACTTTGCCTGGACTCGTGCCTCAGAGGGGAACTTTGTAGGTGCAATCCCATAATTATCTATGACTGAAAGGGGTCTTTACCCTTTTTTATTTAATATAATTGTATCTGTATATATTGTTCAAATGAAAGTCACTGGCCAGTCTGAGTTATTTTTCTTAGCTCATTTTTGTTTAAATTATGCAAATTACCTCAGCCATAAGTGTGTTCAACACTTTTTGTAGAAGTCTAAATCCCTTGGCTACTAGAGATAAAGTTGGACAATTGTGTTGATGATGGCTATTGAGCCAGGAACATGTCTACGACTGTCCTCTTATCTCTAGACAATAAACCTGTTCTTAATCTTAATGTCATGTCAACATTGGAAAATTCTTAAGTCTTGAGATTATCTCTCCTTCTCATGTAGAGCTGGTCTTAATTGCTGTTTTTCTAATTATGATGCATCCTCTAGAAGCAGCAATAATTTCAATAAATCAAGAATTTACAAAGTATGGTATTTTATATAATTGTATTTGTGTATGCCATTCAAATATATGCCACTGGCAACTCTGAGTTACTTCTCACGGGACACAGTTTTTGTATAGTCTGGTGGTTGTATAGTCAAATCCTCGGGGCAGCAATTAAACTTTCCCCTGACATAAACAGCATGTTTAAATTATAGAAAATTAGGTTATCTTATGCTCAATGAGTAAAACAACACACCAAATGAACATCTCATTAATAAAATATGATTAAAACCATTTGGGTTCAATGAAAATATTAAAGGGATAGTACTATGAAATTTAGGGGGACTTAGATCAGTGCTTCTCAAACTATCTGATGTGGCATACCGACAGTTTTTTTGTTTTTTTTGCTAATGTCCCCAGTCAACCGTCCAACCCATGCCAGCATGGAAAGTGGACGTTAAACGATGATGATGATGATAATAATAGTCGATGATTTTTTTTTATCTTATATTTATTTTGTAAACAAATAATATAATATATGTGTATTCTATAACAAAGTTGAGAATATTCTGCACAATGAACTTGGCATTATCAAAGTGATGAGGCCAACACTCACCCTGGGTTAGGAAATGTTCAAGGAAACCAGCTGGATCCACCTCAAATAATTTTCAGGTATCAGAAGATGTGGCACCCACCAAGCATCAAACCTTCATAATGCCAAGTTCATTGTGCAGAATATTCTCAACTTTCTCATAGAATACACTTATAGCATTGACTATTTGATTTATAATCAATCACCTCTCATACATCACACGTAGTGAACATGATCAATGCTTTCCTCAGTGATGGCAATTTCAGAATGTCCAGACCTTGGGTCATCTTCAAGTCTCTTCCTTGCCCTTTTGAATTTAGCAACCCACTTTTGCACTGGTGATAAAGTTGGTGCATCATCCTCTAATGAAGCAACCATGTCAGCATGAATATCCTTGTGGGGTTAAACCCTTTTTCTGCTGGTACTTAATAACACCACAATGCTAAATTTTGTCCATTTTCAAGAGAAGTATTTACTAGTTACTTTTGAAGTCTCCTTCGAAGCATTAGTTGTCAGTTTACTGGGAAAAAGACAATGGAGTTATTAATAAGAAAAGTTGAAATTAATGAATGCAAGATTTCATAGCTCTAGCATCACTCCTTCATAGTCAGCCTATGAACTTTTCAGCCCATTCTCATGTGTATGTATGTATGTATGTATGTATGTATGTATGTATATGTATGCATGTATGTATGCATGTATGTATGTATGTGTGAATGTATGTATGCATGCATACATATATAGAGAGAGACATAGATGAATGTATATGTATGCATGTATATATATTTATATATATTATATATTAAATGTACACACATACATACTTACATACATGCATAGAGTCAGACAGACAGACAGACAGACAGATAGATAGAAAGATAGATAGATAGATGGATAGATAAATAGGAGAGAGAGGAAGAGAGAGAGAGATTTAATGTAATATATAATAGATATAAAATATATAATATATAATGATATGCACATAGAAGCAATCATCTAGATAGCCATTTGTATAGTCACACACACAGACACACACACACACACATGGATATGTATGTGTGTTATACATAGGAACACTCGTACAAGCACACAAAGACAGTAAGTAGCACACACACACACACACACACACACACACACATACACAGAAAATTGCATAGTGTTACAATACACAGATGCTGTCTTTACAATGAATCATAAAACATGTCTGCAACACAAAATGCTGCTTAGCTGGCGAGAAAACACTCAACAGGAAATAGTGAGTCAGCAAAATATTGGACACAAGGGAAGGCTGCTAGAGATAAGAGCAATTTATCTAGATAGATGGTATTGGAGAATACACACCAATTATCATCTGAACAATAACTTTGTATCTTTGGACACAGTCTATCTGGATAGACAATAGCTGGTACTTCTATTGGTACTGCTGTTGATATAAGTTTGATTAGGTTTTCTATAGTTATCTTGAAGTAACTGTTATTTAAATCACCTTTAAAATCTTGTTATTTATTTCTCCTTTAAGAGTATTATTATTGTTGTTGTTATTGTTCAGACCTTGTTATAGCTGAATAAAATCATTTTAGATTGATTGAAGGAAATGTGGAAATTTAGACATTAACTTCAGACTTCTTGGGTAGGTGCTAATTCTTTTTATAACATATATTGTAATTATTTATTTCACCAACTTTGGTAAGCTATCAGCTCAACTTTGGTAAGCTATCAGCTCAGAGGTACAGGATCTCAAACCTAAAGCTATTTACTCTTTAACATTTCAGCAAGCAGTTTACTCTGTCCAATGCTTAATTATTCACATTATTTAAAATTAATAATGCATTATCTTGTTGCTTCTGGTCAGTTTCAGCATAAAACAACTGAAATATTTGTACCTGAGATGACAAGTTTAAAATGTCAAAGGATTAAGCCCCGAATACAAGATATCACATGTAAGAAATAAGGGGAGGGAAGGATTAGAAGAAGCGCTTCATGCTGGGCAATGCTTTTATGACAGCAAAACTTCTGGGTTTGCTGAATAAGATTGTATAGGCTTGAGAACTCCCAAGGGAAGGTGCGAATTCAAGGGCTGCCCCGGAGCACATGTTACCTATGTCATTCATCTCATGTCAACTAAAAGTGCAAAATGTCTTGGAGTTCAATACTAGAAATACAGATATTGTACTTGAGAATAATAAACTCTGCATACATTTTTTATTTTTTATTTATAGCCAGCTAACCATATCAATAGTTATATTCTGTCAATGAAAATCTTTTTTCTGCAATTAATAAATGTTTCAGAGAATTCTAAAGTAGCTATGTCATTACGCACACAAAAAAAAACCTGTAACTACTTAAATGGTCACAAACGTAGCTGCATGATTAATAATTCAGTTTGTAATTATGTGGTTTTTGGGTTTAATCCTGTGTAAAGTTTTCTCTGGCCTGCACTTTGCAGTGTTTAGTCATTGTAAAACAGCAGTACATTTTCAGTTGCCATCTTAAATAGTTGATATGTGTAAACAGAAGGGAGATAAGTCACACATCAATAGCTCCTACTGTGCAGCACTTTAAGCAAGTGTCTCGCATTCATTTATTCTTTATTTGTTTCTGCCATTTGACTGCGGCCATGCTGGAGCACTGCCTTTAGTCAAACAAGTTGACCCCCAGGACTTATTCTTTGTAAGCCTAGTACTTATCCTGTCAGTCTTTTTTGTCAAACCACTAAGTTACAGGAATGTAAACACAGCAACATTGGTTGTCAAGCGATGGTGGGGGTGGGGGAATACAGATTCACAAACATACACACACATACACACACACACACACACACACACACACACACACACACACACACACACACACACACA
>NC_068982.1:126210502-126212096 GCF_001194135.2 Octopus bimaculoides
AACAATTTAATTTGTGTTCGTGGGAAGAGCCATTTTAACGATGCGTACTGCCTTAATTCTTCGAAACACTGGAGTTTTAATGGTGGCAGCTGATGAAGGGGATGTTTCTATGTGGCCTGCTTGTTTGTTGCACCTTGTTTACCATTTTGTCCTTGTTCTTTTGCCACGTCATGTACCCAGTTATGTATCTATATGTACATGTAGATGAACGTATATGCATACATGTACATATATATGCATATACTCATATATTGTATGTACATAGATATATATATATATATATACGACAGACTTCTTTCAGTTTCCGTCTACCAAATCCCCTCACAAGGCTTTGGTTGGTAAGCAAGCTACTTACCATACAGCCATGCCTGTCTTGTATGTTAGCCTTATTTAGGTCAACCAAAATTCTTGAGGAAGTAATCCAGTTGATTGAGACAATGGGTTATTCCTGTTCTTGGGTGGTAGACTTAACTGTTTATCCAGTTTAGCATCACCAGGGTGCTATTGGTTACCTTTGACCCTTTAGCATTTAAACCAGCTATATCTGGCTCAAATATTCTACCTGCTTTATGCTCAAACTGGTCAGATCTAGCCTTTCACACTTACCCTACACTGTCATTTTATAAATAAAAAGCCACATCACCAAAGTCACAAAGCTATGAAATAATGCATGACTAATTTTTAAATGATGTGAACACATACACATTACATTTGTCAGAGTAATCTGAATGTTAAAGGGTTAATAAATACTCTTAGTTGCAAACATTTAGTCAGGATATCTGACCAATGCCAACTTCCATCCTTCCCCACTGGAAGTCTCGGCGGCTCTAAAAATGGTTTTGGCTTCTTTCTATTTTCATTCTTAACTATTAAAAAAAAAACCCCAAAACTATTGAGAAAATTGTGATTTATTTAGCAGAGAATCAATTAGAGTTAGAGTAATAACAGTTAGAATCAGACAGATTTGTCACTACATTGAATGGACATATTTTTCTTTACTATCTACCATTCTCTCAGTCTTCTATAGTATATCATACTCTATTGCCTTAACAAATGTTAGGTTAGTTAACAATATCTTCATTTGGATTCATTTTAGTTAGGCTTCACATGTTAATACTTTGATCACCAAAGAGATGCAGGAATGAAATACTAAATTAAGAAAATATATCATTATTTAGGAGAAGCTCTTCTTTGTCTATTTATTTACTTATCTATTGTCAGTTACTTGCATGAAATATGCCAAAGGATATGTTAAGAAAAACACTTACACAAAGAGAGAGAGAGAGAGGGGGGGAGTGGAAACAATGAGAAAAAGAAACCAACTGACTGGCAGGTAATTGAGGAACTGTAATAAAAAGGTAAACAGCCATTTACACACACACACACACACACACACACACGTGCATGTACATATATCTATGTGTATATGCATGGATATATATACACATATGCTATATACATACATACATACATACATACATGTGTACATACATACACAAACAGACACACACACATACATATATATACATTACATATGAATGTATATATGTATATATATGTGCGTGTGCGTATATATATATATATATATATATAT
>NC_068982.1:126212565-126213062 GCF_001194135.2 Octopus bimaculoides
ATATGTACACATACATATATGCATGAGTGTTTGTGTTTGTGTCAGAGTGTATGCATTTGTGTGCATGTGTATGCTTGTGCATGCATACACATGCATGTGTGTGTGTGTGTGTGTCTGTGTGTGTGTGTGTGCAAATGTATATAAATGAATATGGAAATGATGATGGAGGAGAAAATGAGGGCAACAGGATTGGTGAGAGGGATGCAGAGAATAGGGGAAAATGAGGAAGAAATTCTTGAGGCCAGCAAGCTCAACCCTGTGCTTGCAGGAAGAATAGTTCTAAAACATTTGTTTTAAGGCAATTTTCCCCGGCCTTATAAACTTCATCATCACCATCACCATCATCATCATCATCATCATCATCATCATCATCATCATCATCATCATCATCAAGATCATCATCATCATCATCATCATCATTATCATCATCATTTAATGTCTGTTATCCATGCTGGCATGGGTTGGATGCCTTGGCAAGAACTGGCAAGGCTAGGGGC
>NC_068982.1:126213072-126216687 GCF_001194135.2 Octopus bimaculoides
AAATCATTGCTTTTTTCAGAAAATGGAAAAATAGTTTCACCATTTCATAACAAAACTGTTCTACTACACTTCGACAATTTTTGATATCTTGACATCTGAAGCAACAGGAGATATGATAGTTTGACCAAAAGAAACGGCTATTGCAAACAAAAATAAATATTGAAAAAAACGCATTTGGCCAAATTTGGACACACAACAGTTTATATCATCATCATTTATCGTTTAACGTCCGTTTTCCATTCTGGCATGGGTTGGATGGTTTGACTGGGGACTGGCAAGCCAGGAGGCTGCACCAGGCTCCAATCTGATCTGGCAAGGTTTCTACAGCTGGATGCCCTTCCTAAAACCAACCAGTCTGAGAATGTAGTGGATGCTTTTTATGTGCCACCAGCACAGGAACCAGTCGGAGCAGGGGCAGAGGTGGGGGCTGGCATTGACCATGTTCAGATGGTGTTTTTTACATGCCACCAACACTGGGAACCAGTCAGGCGAGACTGGCATCAACTCATGCCTATTCCCAAGCATCAAACTAATACATCCTTTTGTTGTTTATACCACCTGTCCTCGTCTGTTGTTGTTTTTTTTCGTACATTCTCTCACATATAATACATGCTCATGTGGTTGCACCAGCTAATCCTGTCTCCACTCATCAAACACGAACTTCTGGATTCTACCTTCTTTCATTCTGGATTTACACCCTCCGGCTGCACCTCTCCTACCCACAGATTACACTGGACCCATCTTCTGATTGGAAATCGCCTCAATATACCACAACGTCTAAAAAACTTTTGAACTTTTGAACTTTTCCACTTATGTTTTCTCCGTGTTTTTTTTCCTTGTTTTCTCCGTATTCTTTCTGTTGAAGAGCGTAGCTCGAAACATTAAAGACTTTCTGTATTCCCGAGCATCAAACTAATACATCCTTTTGTTGTTTACACCACCTGTCCTCGTCTGTTGTTTTTTTTCGTACATTCTCCCATTGTAGAAACTCTGCCAAATTAGATTGGAGCCTGGTGTTGCCATCCGGTTTCACCAGTCCTCAGTCAAATCGTCCAACCCATGCTAGCATGGAAGGTGGACGTTAAACGATGATGATGATATATATATACACACACACATATATATATATGTATGTATATATGTATGTGTGTGTGTGTGTGTGTGTGTGTGTGTGTGTGTGTGTGTACAATTTAACAGAAGAACTTTTATTTCAAACTCAAGATTTGAAACACAAGTACTTCTATAAAACTCAAGAAAATGATAAAATAGTTATCCTAGATATTTTTGTATTCAGTTCATTAAAGAAGAACTGATCAGCTTAATTTTTAAGTGTTAACACATGAAACTCTCGGCCCTTGAGCCACTCTGTTGGTTCTGCTAAATATTAGTAATATATGTAAAAATGAGTTTGGAGGGATATATTATCCAGGCGGATACCGTATTAGCTCTCAGTTCCAGTTAATGGTTAACCATTACGATCAGTATTTAACGTCTGTGACTACAATTTGCAACAGTGAGTAGTCACAGCAGCAGAAACACATGTACGCCATTATAATATGCTGCATATAACTATAAAGTACATTTTGTGGATGTACAAGTCTCCATACTCTTTATTATTAATGATAGTAATAGTATATATATATATATATATATATATATATATATATATATATATATATATATATATGGAGAGAGAGAGAGACAGACAGACACACACACACACACGTACACACATATATACACATAAGAAATAATCTTTCTCACCACCTAAACGTGGGTGTTCTATAAGAACAGATGATACTGCTATATTAACCCCAGGAGGGTGTTTCTTCCAGCTGGTTATTCAGTGTGCTTCATATTTAATATATATTGCAAGTGGGGAGAGAACTCTGTACTATTTCAACTCAAAGACGCCCAGATCACGTTATTTCAACCTCGCTTTGGTCATCCTCCATGATGGATATTTGTGTGCTAGACATAGCAGTAGTTTACCTCAGCTTGCAGTATATAGCAAAACAGTTGACTTGTAACTAGCAAACTAAGCCATTAAGAAAAAAACTAATCAGTGTGAAGTGCACTGAATAACCAGCTAGAGGAGGCGTCCTCCTGGGGCTGAGGTAGCAGTATCATCTGTTCTTACAGAACACCCATGTTTAGGTGGCGATAAACATTACTTCTAAGAATAAATACTGCTTTGGTCTTGAATAGAGATTTATTTAATAAGCTAGTTGTGGTGCCATGCAAAAGCACTTGTTTGATGCCACGAGAAAAGCACCTAGCACACACTATAATGTTGTTGGCATTAGAAAAGGCATCTAGCCCTAGATATCAGGCCAAATTGGACTAGAACTTGATGTAGTTCTCCAGTTTGCCAGCTCTGGTAAAACTATTTAACCCATGCCAACATGAAAATGGATATTAAAGGATGATGATGATGATGATGATATATATATATATATATATATATACAGTTCTATATTTAAGAAATGAGGAATTATGTGCATTATTTACATTATTTAGATTTGACAGATATTTGCCCTCATTTTGTTTGTTGTTAACACAATATTTCAGCTGATATACCATTTGAGCGTGGCCATTGCCAGGACCGCTGGACTGGCCCTCATGCCGGTGGCACATAAAAAGCACCCACTACACTCTCGGAGTGGTTGGTGTTAGGAAGGGCATCCAGCTGTAGAAACTTTGCCAGATCAGATTGGAGCCTGGTGTAGCCACCTGGTTCACCAGTCCTCAATCAAATCGTCCAACCCATGCTAGCATGGAAAGCAGACGTTAAATGATGATGATGATCAGCCTTCTTCACTCCTTTCATGTTCTTCTCTCTCTCTCTCTCTCTTTCCATAATGACCACCAGTGTAGTTTCTATAAAGCCAGATCTACTGGTGATCTCTGCCACCATTCAGAAGGCTCTTGTCTTGATGAAATTTCGTAGAATTACTATCGCCTCACTGAACATCAGCGAAGCTTTCAACCATTTCTGGCATGTGAACTCTAATCAAATCTTCCTGCCTATGGACACCATCTCTCTTTCTCATCTTCTGGATTGGAAGCTTCCATTTAGATCACACCATGGCTACCTTTGTTGACAGAACCCTCTAGAGAAAAAACTGTTTTCAAAATTAGAATTAATGACTAAAGATTGATTGATGTATTTTCAAAAGTTTATCTGAAGATTAAAGGTTCTTCTGACATATACAAATATGTTTCTGAAGTCATTCTTTAAAAGTGTAACATTCTGAGCTTTGTTTAATTTCTCTAATATAAGTTCATATACATTACTCTTTACTCTTTTACTCTTTTACTTGTTTCAGTCATGTGACTGTGGCCATGCTGGAGCACCGCCTTTAGTCGAGCAAATCGACCCCAGGACTTATTCTTTGGAAGCCTAGTACTTATTCTATCGGTCTCTTTAGCCGAACCACTAAGTTACGGGGATGTAAACACACCAGCATCGGTTGTCAAGCGATGTTGGGGGGACAAACACAGACACACAAACATATACACACACATACATACATATATATATATATATATATATATATATATATATATACGATGGGCTTCTTTCAGTTTCCGTCTACCAAATTTGCTCACAAG
>NC_068982.1:126218688-126221804 GCF_001194135.2 Octopus bimaculoides
CCGCAGAAATCTCCAATTGTCTTCCACGTTGTATGATGCTATATCCCCTTCTATTTTGTTAAATGCTTCAAGTAACTTGTCTCTAAGTCTCTATCCGTTTGCAGGGTCTTTAAGCTTCCACACCCTTCTCCTCCAAGCCTGTCTAATTCTGGGCACCCATTTTGCCTTGATCCCAAAGTCGCTAACTACTAATCTATGTTGTGGGGTACATTCTTCGCCAGGGTAGGTTTTGGCATTTATAAGCCACCCTCTTTCCCTATTTCTGGAGAGGATGTAGTCGATTTGGCTAGAGTGTCTGCCGGAGCGGTAGGTGACTAGGTGACTGGCAGGTCACCTACCGCTCATACACACACACACACACACACACACACACTTTTCA
The DNA here is from genome assembly GCF_001194135.2 of Octopus bimaculoides. Classification (NCBI taxonomy): domain Eukaryota; kingdom Metazoa; phylum Mollusca; class Cephalopoda; order Octopoda; family Octopodidae; genus Octopus; species Octopus bimaculoides. Next base: position 126,219,068 of record NC_068982.1, read on the forward strand.
TGGTTTTCGTTATTTTCTGATATAAAAGTCTACAACAGAATCTTTGGAAACAGAGCAACTTGGATGTGTAATATCATTAAAATGTAAATGGTTAAATGGTTTACAGACAGCATATAGATCACAGTTATAGACAGAAGGGAGAAAAAAAAAATTGATATCACCACATACTGGCCATTTGCTCAGGTTTGGTAAATCAATAAAATCTGAAGTCTCTTAGTAGAAACATTACCAGTGTTTTTCTCAGTTAGCTGTAGATTATTACGAAGGTAGAAAACAATTTTTATCTTGTGTTTCTTTTCTTTAATTAATCACTATATTGATGTTTATCAATCAAAACACAGGTCTGGGGGTGCTGAAAGTTGTTTTTTTTCTTAATCCTCTTTTTGACCAACAAATACCAATATAACTACTAAGGAAGGTAAAAAGAAGCCAATTCTCTTCTACCTGTGTACATAGGTGTGTGTGTGTGGTGTGTGTGTGTGTATGTGTGTGTGTGTGTGTGTATGAGTGTATGTGTCTGTCTTTCTTTCTGTTTGTGTGCATCTGTGTGTGTATCTGTGTGTGTGCATGTGTGTCTGTGTGCATGTGTGTGTATGTGTGTGTCTGTGTCTATGTGTGTATGTGTGTGTGTGCATGTGTGTCTGTGTGCATGTGTGTGTACGTGTGTGTGTCTGTGTCTATGTGTGTATGTGTGTGTGTGCATGTGTGTCTGTGTGCATGTGTGTGTATGTGTGTGTGTCTGTGTCTATGTGTGTGTGTGCATGTGTGTGTGCATATGTGTGTATGTGCGTGTGCGGTGTGTGTGTGTGTGTGTGTGTGTATGTGTATGTGCGGTGTGTGTGTGTGTGCGTGCGTGTGTAGGGTGAAATGAAGGTGAAAATTAACAATGAAAATGACAACTCAAAAAGACAAAATGGAAACAAGATGTAATCTTCATTTTAATACTCAGCGAAAGATTAAGAAAGTGAAAGTGGCTGACATTTTGAACCTTAAGTTCCTTCAGAAAATTACGTAAAAGGAGGTTTTGTCACTGGATACCTGTTTGGTAATATTATTATACATAAGGTGGAGAGCTGGCAGAATCATTAGCATGCAAAATGCTAATTTTGTCCATCTTTGCTTTCTAAGTTTAAATTCCACCAAGGTCAACTTAACCTTTCATTCTTTCAGGATCAATAAAATAAGTACCAGTTGAGTACTGGGGTCGATGTAATCAACTCGCCTCCTCCCCCGAAACTGCTGGCCTTGTGACAAAATGTGAAACCAATATACATATTTCCAACAAAACCTCCATAAGCTAGAAACCTTTAAACAAGTATCACCCTTATGAAAGAAGGAATCCCAATGAAAGGCAATTGATAAAATAATAATAATAATAATAATGAAATTATTGTATACAGTGCTCAGGTGCACTACAACTTGTCAAAAGTGCGCATAAAGCATATGCAGTATTGTACAAATGTCTGGAAAGTGAACAGTGTATGAGTCAGATACATGCTTGCGTGTGTATGGAGGGGAGAAAATCATGTGTAGTGTTAGCAAATCTCAGGAAGCATGGAAGTTTTGAAAGATGCAGTGCTCCAACAACTAACAACTGATGCCGGTAGCTTGTTCCATACTTCAGCAACTCTTAGCGTGAAAATGTGTTTCTGAAAGTCATGGGAACTGTGCTGTTTTCTGAATTTGTAAACATGTCCACGGGTGTTAGACAGGTGGAATTTGAAAAGGTGCTCAGAGTTATTGTTAGTAAGATGGTTAATAATTTTATGGGCGTCTGCCAAGTCAGCTGCCAGACGTCGGAGTTTCAATGTATCCACACCCAGGGAAGTAAGGCGTTCAGAATAAGGCAAATGCCTGATGGAGGGTATTCTCTTGGTTGCACATGGCTGAACCTAAACAACTAAACCACCAAGAATCCCTAAACAAGTTCAACCCTATGAGAGCTACAGCTTCAATGAAGAACATCTTTAAGCCATGAAAATACAAGACACAAAAAGTTGAAGGCCAACAAGTACACAAAATGTATACATTTATTATCAGCTGCCAAACAGATATCATTATGGTTTCAACTGTCTAAATTCTCAACCATTTTTTTTTATCTATGGAACCCTTTATTTACTGTTTTATTATATGGTAGACCCCCATAGCCATTCGATGTTTAAAAACTAATTTTACAGATACTTCTTTCAAAATTCCTATTTTGTTATTCACACATTCACTTGTGTAGGTTGAACTAAACAATTTGTTAGAGAAAGAAACCTAGCTGTTTCTTGCAATAAATACATCATCATCATCATCATCATCATCATCATCATCATCATCATCATCATCACCACCATCATCATCATCATCATCATCATCATCATCATCATCAGCAGCAGCAGCAGCAGCAGCAGCAGCAGCAGCATCATCATCATCATCATCATTTAACGTCCGTTTTCCATGCTAGCATGGGTTGGACGATTTGAATGAGGACTGGCAAGCCAGAAGGCTGCACCAAGCTCCAATCTGATCCTAACACCAGCCACTCCGAGAGTGTAGTGGGTGCTTTTTATGTGCCACTGGCACAGGGGCCAGAGGAGGCTGGCAACAAGCACGTTCGGATGGTGCTTTTTACATGCCACCGGTACAGGGACCAGAACTACAATTTCCATATGTGTGTGTGTGTGTGTGCTCATGTATCTGTATGTATTTATATATATATATCTTTATATATCTATATATATATATATATATA
>NC_068982.1:126224501-126228893 GCF_001194135.2 Octopus bimaculoides
ATTATTATTATTATTATTGGTGAAACTGTGTACAAAATGCTATTATTGTCTTTTGAACAAAAGTCAACAATAGATGCAGCATCAACATACCAATGGCAGCAACAGTGACAGCACCAACAATGGTAGTACTACTACAACCACAAATGATAACTGTTGTATTATTCAATTGGTTTAAATACAAGGGTTCCACAGTGGAGCATAAATCCAACTCTTGTCTCCTTAGTCTCATTTTAAGATGACTCCCACTGTCAGCTCCAAGTTTTTTTCATGCTTTTCTTCTGTTAAAGAGCTGCATTGATGGCTGAGTAACTAACACTGAAGTTGTTTCCTCTGGTTCCATCTTCTTGAGGCAATACGTCTAACCATTGATAACTGTTTCTCACGCATCTCATGGTTAAACCTGGAGGCTGGTTGATGTTTACGACTTGACCTACAAACTTCAGGACCAGCTGATGCTTCAAATGTACTGAGAGAGAGACAAAAGTATCATGAAGCAGAGAATCTACAGTAATTGATGCCTCAGGCAAAACAGAAATTTTAGCTGACATTTCAGGTAATAATTAAGGAATTATAATTGGCATTTCAGGTAACTCAGAAAGTTCAGGTATTCCAATAATAATTGGAACCTCAGATACTGTGACAGTAAGAACATGAGGTACCAATACTTCAACTGAGTTGGAAGCTCCAGAAGTTGATTGTCATGTCATTCTAACATGTCTCTATCCACTCTTACTTTAAAATTTACAGCTTGTAACTGTCAGGTTATAGTGCCTTCCATCCAATGTTCACCAAAATTCCATAAGAGAGCACAATCATCCTTTCTAAATGTACGCAGCAGATGTAATATCCTCATCCTTTGTTCCATATTATATTGGTTCCAAATTTTCGCACAAGGCCAGCAGTTTCAAGGCTGCAGGTAAGCTGGTTCCGTTGACCCCAGTACTCAACTGGTACTCATTTTATCTACCCTAAAAGGAGAAAAGGTAAAGTTGACCTCAGCAGAATTTAAACTCATAATGTAAAGAATGATGAAATGCTGCTAGACATTTTGCCCAGCATGACAATAGTTCTGCCAGCATTCCACCTTTGTTCCTTATCTTATTGACATCCTAGAATTCAAAGATGAGTTTCTGGTTTCAGTAGATAAAAATCAGTCTGTCTAAGTGATATTTGAACAATAATTCAGTAGGAGAAGCTCTGGTTGTCGAATGTGGACAGTGCTGGATTAACCATTAAGCAAAATAAGGATGGGCATCAAAGGAAAAGGAGAACCACAAAAATAGTAAATAGTTTACGGCACAAAAGAAATCACTTTAAACTTGCTAAAATAATATTTGAAGTGATGAAGTATAATTTTGAAGTGTTTTGTAATGATACCTTGACTCTACAGTCCCCTGTTTTTGTTGATTTTCCTTTCTTTCTGCTCAGGCTAAACCTCTCCTGGTTTTTCTCAACCTTTCTACAATTCCTGATGTCTTGGTAACAACAGAAGTCATTGTTGTTGTTGTTGCTGTTGCTGCCACAGCTACTGCTGTTGATGTTGTTGTTGGTGCTGTTGTTTGCTGTAAATAAGTAGCTTTTGACTGAGTTTTACTTGGAAGATATTTTCTTTTGGGATTTACCTTATGACAAAGTTGTTTTTGAAACCTTTGAATGTCAACTTCATTTACCCCAAGGTAGAAAAAATTCATCATTCAATATTTTTATTGTACTCACATATTTTACAACTCTCCATTTTGGTTTGCTTATTAGTGGTTCAATATGGCCACCTCTAGGATAGTGGGAAAGCATGCTGACATTAAAAAAAAAAAAAAATGCACACATGCACCCCCTCCCATTATGTAAATGATAAATCATTATCGTCATCATCATCGTTTAACGTCCGCTTTCCATGCTAGCATGGGTTGGACGATTTGACTGAGGACTGGTGAACCAGATGGCTACACCAGGCTCCAATCTGATTTGGCAGAGTTTCTACAGCTGGATGCCTTTCCTAATGCCAACCACTCTGAGAGTGTAGTGGGTGCTTTTACGTGCCATTGTAGGCGCGGGCATGGCTGTGTGGTTAGGAAGCTTGCTTCCCAGCTACATGGCTTCGGGTTCAGTCCCACCATGTGGCACCTTGGGCAAGTGTCTTCTGCTATAGCCCTGGGCCGACTGAAGCTTTGTGATTGAATTTGGTAGGCGGAAGTTACTGCTGCGTGTGTATATGTCTGTGTATGTGCTTGTGCCTCTCCGAAAGAGAGAGAGGGGATAAATATTTGAATGTAATAATAATTGTCTTTTGTGGATCAGTTATTTTCCTGCTACATAATAAACCGTTATTGTAAAGCTTCATACAAACTCTGGTTTAGCAAACCTATGATTAAAAACTCTCCAACTATGACCATCACATCCTGTTTTCAGAAAGAGTGTATCTGTGACTACATTTATCAATACATTCTCATTTTTTTTTTTTCATCTGAGCATGTGGCTGGCTGTGAATACATTGAAAGGACCCCAAAACACTGAAATGTATCTAACATTCTCACTGACAACTGCTGGGATGTATTTCAATGACCAGTACTCGCAGCCAGCCGCATGCTTGGATGAAATTTCATTGTCTGTAATGTAGGAAAAAGTGATATTACTTTTTTTGTCCAAGCATTTTAAAGACGATACTGTGTTGTTTAGGGGAGATTTAACTGCTGGTTTTGCCTGCTTGAGTGATAACATTAATATATGAGATTAATACTATGATATGGTGGTAAGTTTGTGAGTTGGGTTTCATTTTCTGTGAGAATCATTTTACTTTTAATATTTTGTCAATGTTCTTATGAAAAGTATGGACATCATCATCATCATCATCATCATCATCATCACCATCACCATCATCACTATCATCATCATCATCATCATCATCATCATTATCATTTAACGTCTGTTGTCCATGCTGGCATGGGTTGGACAGTTTGACTGGGCTGGCACACTGGAAGGTTGCGCCAAGATCCAGTCTGATTTGGCATGGTTTTCTACAGTTAGATATCATTCCTAACGCCAACCACTCCGAGAGTGTAATGGGTGCTTTTATGTGCCACTGGCATGGGTGCCATTTGCATGACACCGGTATCTGCCACGACTGCAATTTTCCTCAGCTTCATGGGTCTTCTTCTCAAGCACAGCATAATACCAAAGGTCTTGGTCATTGCCTCCGTGAGGCCCAACACTTAAAGGGAACTTGGCCACTTTGTCTCCATGAGGCCCAACACTCGAAAGGAACTCAGCCACCTTGTCTCCATGAGGACCGTTCAAAAGGAACTCGCTTTCATGAGGCCCCAAAATTGAACAAACCAATTAATCCAGTAGTGGACACTGGAATTAGTAATAATCAAGGGTTTTCACTTATTTGTGTGTAATAGTTTATGTTCTGTTTTTTTTTTGTTCTGGGATCTGGCATAAGTTTTTTATGGGATTATTGTAAATCCTCATATCCCTTCTATAATGATAAACGTTTGTTAACCCTTTTCATACCAACCTATGCAAAACTGCCCCTGGTTCTCTTTTATTCTTTTATTTGTTTCAGTCATTTGACTGCGGTCATGCTGGAGCACCACCCTTAGGCAAACAAATCGACCCCAGGACTTATCCTTTTGTAAGCCTAGTACTTATTCTATCAGTCTCTTTTGCCAAACCACTAAGTTATGGGGACATAAGCACACCAACATCAGTTGTCAAGCAACAGTGGAGGGATAATCACAGACACAAATATATACATACATACATACATACATGTATATATATATATATATATATATATATATACGACAGGCTTCTTTCAGTTTCCATCTACCAAATCAACTCACAAGGCTTTGGTTGGCCTGAGGCTATAGTAGATGACATTTGCCTAAGGTGCCACGCAGTGGGACTGAACCTGGAACCATGTGGTTGGTAAGCAAGCTATGCAAATTTCATATTCAAAATGATTTTAATTTAAAACTTTCCATCAAAATTCCATTTTAATTTATGCTCCAAAACCAGCCTAATAATGATGCAGTTATTTTACTAAATTCTTCATTATTTTCAAAATTAATTGAAGCAAAGTTAGTTTGCATCAAAAGAAATTATCATCATTATCATCATCATCTAATGTCCACTTTTCTATGCTTGCATGGGTCAGACAGAACTTGTTGAGGCAGGTCTTCTACAGCTGGATGCTCTTTTTGTCAACAACCCTTACCTATTTCCAAGCAAGGTAAAGCTTCCCCTTGGCCAGGCATGATTTTCATGGAGGACTGGAAATGCACAACCTCGCTTGTATGACATCACACACACACACACACGCACACACACACACGCACACACACACACACATACACACACACACACACACACACACACACACACACACACACA
>NC_068982.1:126228943-126232139 GCF_001194135.2 Octopus bimaculoides
CATACACACACACACACACACACACACACACACACACACACATACAGGCTTTTTTCAGTTTCCATCTACCAAATCCACATATAAGGCTCTGACCAGCACAAGGCTACTGCAGAAACACTTGCCCAAGGTACTGAATAGTGAAATTGAACCTGAGACCACATGGTTGGGAAGCATGCTTCTTAACCACACACTCATACCTGCACCTATTGTGGTAACAAAATATGAACTATGGTAACAAAAGGGTTAAAGATAAAACGTTAAAAAATTCAAGAGCTGAGAGAGCTTTTCAATTTGTGTTTAATCAACTGTCTCTTCTAATCTTATTCAAAATCAATCCCACACCATTAATATTCAAGACATTCCATTCCTTTGCTCTGCACTGATTTCGAACCGCAAGAAATACGTCCTCCTGTTCACTTTTATGCTGTTCACATTCTCGGTTGCCATGTGACACTTGTCAGAAGTTATAAAACTTGTTTTGTTTTAAAAGTGATATTTTAAAAATTTGGTGAAACCTTACCATGACAAAAGAAGAAGGTCCAAGCGATACAAACTTAACTAGTGATCCAGTAATAAAGAGACGATGCTCTGACTATATAGGAGAGATTAAATCAAAGATATCAGAGAAGACATTATAAAATGAATAAGGGACAGACACTTAGAGAAAGTGAGACTGATAAGAAAAGAGGTAAGACATAAATTGCTTTCATCAAATTCTTTGAAGTAGAATAATTACCGCAGTCACCCAAACTATTCCATTCAAAACAAATCACATGGTCTCTCTTATAATTTATCGATTTTTTTTCCCCAGCTAATTTTATACTTTCTGATATAGAGTGAAAACATTGTGGTGTCTTATGATCAATGTTATAGCATACTGATTCTATATACATATAAAGACTTATATATATATATGTGAGTGTGTGTGTGAGTGTGTGTGTGTTTATTTAGGTGAAGGTTGTAACTATAAACCAACTTTATATAGTATCAGACTACTAACAGAAGGTTCAACAGTTCATATCCCATCACTGACGTTATGCTAATTTTAATAGCCACTCCACCCAATCTAATGATAATGAATGGAGCTTGTCTGGTTAGATTTGACATGAATATATTGAAAAGGACAAAGTCTTCAAATGAATGCACCTTTAGTCCAACGTATATAGGGAAACTCTTTCAAGATATATATGAAATGCATGTGTGGATATATAATTAGCTTTGTATATTTGTTTGTTAAATTTGGTTCATTTCACATGGACTACTTTCAAATTTAGTACTCAATACATGATATAAAGTTTTAGATTCTTTTATCTAAGACTTATCACAATAATTATTCCAACCTAATACAATGAAATCTCTGTGTGTGTATTTATATATATGATGGACTCTTCCGTCAAAGACGACATATGAGTATTCAGCTTTGGCCAAATGACCTGCACAAATGATTTGTTTATAGTGATCAAATGTATATGCTGTACATTAGCTCACTCCCTCCATCAAATCGGTATTGCCTGTACAAGTGCATGGTGTACCCTGCGTCAGGTGTTGAAGTGGTCGCATAGCAGCGTGAGATGAAGTATTTTGCTCAAGAGTATAAACATGTGGTCTTCGACTCAGTTCCACTGTGTGGCACTTTGAGCAAGTGCCTTCTACTACAGCCTCAGGCCAGCCAAAGCCATGTCTGTGAATTTGGCTGACAGAAACTGAAAGAAGCCCATTATGTGTGTGTGTGTGTGTGTGTGTATTCTTCTGAAACATGGACATGTTATGAAAGACACTTCAAATTGTTAGAACAATTCCACCAAAAATGCCTTCATCACATTTTAAACATTAAATGGAGTTCTTTTACTCCAAATACAGATATCCTTGCATCTGCAGGCATCACCTCAATTAAAGCTATGATTTTGAAAAACCAAATGAGATGGTCTGGCCATATTGTTCGAATGGCAGATGAACACACACCCAAACAGCTGCTTTATGGTGAGCTTGCAGAGGAGAAACGCTATCGGTGTAAACCTAAAAAATGGTTTAAGGACGACATAAAGACTACCATGAAGTCACTTTGAATGTATCCAGAGGACATAGAAACCTTCACTTTGAATCAAGCTTGATGGTGAACAAAAGGGTGGAGTGGAGTGATGCATTTGAAGAGGCCAGGATAACGCATGTAAGACTCAAAAGAGATTTAAAGAATAATGTTATGATTGAGAAGGTGAATCACAATGACCTTTTTGTACGCACAGTTTGTGACAGACCATGCCTTTCTTTTGTTGGGCTCAAATTTCATTTGCGAACCCATGGAAAACGAACCTCCACCAACTATTCTGCCTATATGTCTGTGCACACCTTTCAATGCAATGTATGTCAGAAGGTCTGCAAATCTAATGGAGGCCTCAAAAGATATTTTAAGATCCACAAAGATCAGAACTTAATTGCGGCTCTTGGTGGTCCAAATCAGATATGCAGTCTATGTGGGTGTCTTTTCAAAACATTGATTTAAAAAGCCACACCAGATGCTATGATGGTTCTGAGGTGTAAGTACAGGAGGTGGTCAAATTCTGCATAAGGAGTGGACAACCACCATACATCTGTATAAAATCATCGTCATCATCATTCAGCATCTACTTTTCCTGCTGGCATGGGTTGAATGGTTTGACAGGAGCAGGCAAGTCAGAAGACTGCATCAAGCTCTTCTACCTGATTTAGTACAGTATCTATGGCTGGATGCCTTTCCAAATGCCAACCACTTTACTGAGTGTACTGGATGCTTTTTTATGCAGCACCAACAGCAGTAAGGTCACCAAATAACTTGCAAGACAAGACCAGTCAACTGAGAGAGGGAGTAACATTGAGAGATGTGGCTTTGAGCCAGATGAGAAGTTATTGTAGTAAGAGAGGGACAGAAATAGGTGACTTGCTGTGGAGGAGATGCAAAACTTGCCAGCTCATGTTGAATTATCCAACTCATGCCAACATGGAAAACATATGTTAAATAATGATGATGATGATGATGATGATGATGATGGTGATATATAAATACACACGCACACATATATTTATTTATATATATCTATTTCTTTATTACCCACAGGAGGCTAAACATAGAGGGGACAAACAAGGACAGACAAAGGGATTAAGTTGATAACATCAACCCCAGTGCATAACTGGTACTTTTTTAATCGACCCTGAAAGGATG
>NC_068982.1:126232149-126237035 GCF_001194135.2 Octopus bimaculoides
GGGATTAAGTTGATAACATCAACCCCAGTGCATAACTGGTACTTTTTTAATCGACCCTGAAAGGATGAAAGGCAAAGTCAACCTTGGTGGAATTTGAACTCAGAACATAAACCAGAGGGCTGCACCAAGTTCCAGTATGATTTGACATGGTTGCTATAGCTGGATGCCCTTCCTAATGCCAACCACTCCAAGAGTGTAATGGGTACTTTTATGTACCAATGGCATGGGTGCTTCTATGTGCCACTGGCTCAGGTGCCAGTTACGTGACACCAGCATCGGCCACAACTACAATTCCACTTGGCTTGATGAGTTTTCTCAAGCACAGCAAATCGCCAACGATCTCAGTCGCTTGTCATTGCTTTTGTAAGGCCCAACGTTCAACGATCATGCTTCACCACCTCATCCCATGTCTTTCTGGGTCTGTTTCTTCCACAAGTTCCCTTTACGGTCAGAGATTGGCACCTCTTTACACGGCTGTTCTCATCCATACACATCACATGGACACACCATGGCAATTGTCTCTCTTGCCCACCACATCTGATACCTCTTATGCTCAACTTTTTCCTCAAGACGCTCACACTCTGTCGGACATGCACACTGATATTGCACATCCAGCGAAACATACTGGCTTAATTTCTTTCATGCCTATGCATATGTGTGTGTGTGTGTGTGTGTGTGTGTGTGTGTATTAACTAAATAGCTAAAAAAACAAAAGAACACTTTAATATAAACAATATTAAATGCTATATAAGGCAGTGAGATGGCAGAAACATTAGCACACTGGGCGAAATGCTTAGCAGTATTTCATCTGTCGTTACGTTCTGAGTTCAAATTCTGCTGAGGTCGACTTTGCCTTTCATCCTTCCGGGGTCGATAAATTAAATACCAGTTGCGTACTAGGGTCAATCTAATCGACTGTCCCACCAACTCCCCCAAAATTTCTGGCCTTGTGCCTCAAGTAAAAAAGATGATTAAATGCTATATATTTGTAAACAATAATTTCAGACAACAAAAAACATTTTAAAATAGGGCAAAGAACTTACAGATGTGAATCAAACTTGGCAAAAGCCATTTTACCTTGATTCAGTCAGTGTCTAGTGATTTTTTTTTATCTCTCAAGATATATATATTTTTTTACAAATCTATTACATTCAATACACATTTGTACTCATGCACCCATGCACACATGTACATGCGTACATATGTATATTATTTGTGTTTGTATGTGCGTGTGTGTGTGTGTGTGTGAGTGTGTGAGTGTGTGTATGTGTATGTATGCATATATGTATGTATATTTACATGCATGTATATATGTATGCACATTTACATGCATATATGCATGTGTATGTGTGTGTGTGTGTGTGTGTCTGCATGTACATATAGTATTAAAATATAAGTGTGTATATACATATATATATATATATATATATTATCATCATCATCATCATCATCATCATCATCATCATCAATTAACGTGATGATGATGATGATGATATATATATACACTTACATTTTAATACTATACTTACATGCACACACACACACACACACACACACACATATATATATATATATATATACACACATGTGTGTAAACATGTACACTCATCCCGTTGTAAAATATGGAACACCTGCAAAATTCTTGATTTCTTTTGAAAATCTGTTCTATTTTTTTCATTATTTAAGAAAAAAATTTGAAATCAGATTATCTATTATATTCCGATTATGAAAAAAAAAATAATAAAAAATACAAATAGAAATAGAATTTATGTTTATTCATAACCCAAACTTAATAATCAATGCCTCTAGCATGATTATCTTGAAGTTTCCAACTCTGTTAATCATACTGACAACAAATGTTTTCAATAATGTGGGCTCCAATTTTAAAAGTTCTTCAATTTTACTTTCACTGAAAGATGTGCCAATGATTTATAGCGTGGTTAAAGTTTTTCAGACTGTCTTGGTGAAGACAAAGTATCAGTTTCATGACCTTGGATAAAGTTTTGATTAATTTGGGACGAATGAGTGGGAACATTATCATATTGGCGATTTTCCAGTTTGAGATGAGTAAACTTTTGGACAAAGAGAAAAATGTAGTTTTGCAAAATTTCTTCCTTTATTATATGATACAGTGACTGTTTTGTAGTAAAGTATAATGGCCTAACACCTTGATTAATAATACATCCCTTAAACATTGTAACCGTTTACAAAATCCTCTTGCTGATTGTAAATAATCTCTTCTCCCTAATGTTATTATTCGCAAAGGATAAATAAATAAATATTGTTGTATCTTGGGAGGGTCATTATGCCAATAATCTTAACACATGTACTGGTTCAGTATCACTTCTTTATTGTTGGTTAAATATCTAACCAACTAACTAATCAATCATTTGTTTAATGTGCTGGCTAAACAACCAATCAGTTGTTTGTTAGTCAAAGTTCTTTCATCACTGTTCACAACTTTCTCAGTCACTTCCCTTTCTCTCTCTCCAAGATCTGCTCTGAGTCTCTTCGAGAATTGGTCTTATGCCTAAGTTAGAAACGAAATAAATAAATATGTAAATGTTAAGAAATGATTATCATTTTATCAGAAGAACTATGAAGGATACAGGGGTGTGAGTTGACTTTTCCTGACTGTCTTGGAATATAACAGGCCTTGCTAGATATCTTCAAGCCTCTTCCTGCTTTTTATCATTCTCATTAAAATCAATCACATACTTTCCTTTATTGCCTTCATACATTCTTCAGTGTAATCCCTCCATCTCTTTTTCTTTTTTTCTCAATTCCACCCATGGGATCCACTTTTTTCTCTATGATTTTCTAAATGAGTAATGTTAACTTTACATAAAGGAACAGAATTCAATTCAGTTGAGAGAATACCCAAGAATAAAGAAGTGTCCGTTACTTTTGCAGGTCCTCATTGGTTGATGTCCTGAAATGAACTCCTACAGGTTGATTCTTATATTGAGAAAACAGAGCTAAGGAACAAATTTCAGCAGATTGCAGCTCTGAGGTGGAAGGATTAAACAGTGTTTTGTGCATGGCTAAGGTTAGTTCAACACAGTAGGAAATCAGAGAATAGAGCATTGGATAAGCTGAGGCAAAGGTGGTGCACAACAAAGTTCAGAGAAGTAGAAGCAATTTTAAGATTAACAGTAAAGGAAGAAGAAATAGCAAATCTGTTTGTGAGAAGTTAGAGATTGCTGAGTGAATCCATTGACAATCAACCAGATGGTCATTTTGGGATGTAGTCTAGAATTATGTAACTCTAGTAATTCCTTGACTATCACAGGTGTTACACTCCAAAACCTCCTGATGATAGGTGAAAATCCACAAAGTACTGTACTCTTTTTCTCTTTTACTCTTTTACTTGTTTCAGTCATTTGACTATGGCCATGCTGGGGCACCACCTTTAGTTGAGCAAATCGACCCCAGGACTCATTCTTTGTAAGCCTAGTACTTATTCTATCGGTCTCTTTTTGTCGAACCGCTAAGTTATGGGGACGTAAACACACCAGCATTGGTTGTCAAGCGAAGTTGGGGAGACAAACACAGACACACAAACATATACACACACATACATATATATACATATATACATATATATGACGGGCTTCTTTCAGTTTCCTCTACCAAATCCACTCACAAGGCTTTGGTCGGCCCGAGGCTATAGTAGAAGACACTTGCCCGAGGTGCCATGCAGTGGGACTGAACCTGGAATCATGTGGTTGGTAAGCAAGCTACTTACCACACAGCCACTCCTGCGCCTACTGTATATATTTAAAAAAATTTTTTATCATTTTTATAATTTGTTTATATTTATTTTATTATAAATGCAAAGCATCACCACACACTTGCCTCCCAAGTTTTGTATTCCATACAGTATGTGCAATTCTTTGTTTACTCATCTGCAGTACACAACATATTTTCTTTTAATATATTTTAATTAATGTATTATACAGTGCAGTACTCTACTTGTACTCTATTTCTGTTTATTAATTTATTAATTTATTAATTTTTAGGTGTGAAAATGCTTATTTTACCACAGAAATAATTAAAATCTAAAAAAATATAAATACCTTTCGGTCACAGAAACCCGTCCACAATATAAATTTACATATATTAGTCAGAAAAATCCACGCTGTACTGAGTGCATGATAGGTGGACCACGATATGGTGAGGGCTTACTGTACTGAAGATCTTACATGACAGAGATAATTAATGAAATGTTTGGGAGTAATCCATAAATATATTATGCCAGATGTGACATCCATTAATCTGCTGTTTCTTTCTGCAATGCATATTATTTGATGCAGTTATTCAGGGAGGATATTTAGCATGAAAGCTGCAATCCATATCCACTCCAGGTTTGTTATAACTGGAGGTTCCAATTTAGATGACACTGAAAGAGGACAAGCCAGATGTAGCTAGTACTGTAATTCATCATGGATCCAGCTATTTACATGTACATATTATATGTTATCCTGGCCTACACTTCAGAATCATTATTATTGTTTTCATTATATATTTTTACTCCCTTGTGTCTCTTAACAGGCTGATCAGTTATGGCAGGTGTATGTGTTATATCTTGACACTCAGAGCCTGTAGATGTTTTAGATGTGTGTGTGTATGTATGTATAGATGTGTGTGTGTGTGTGTGTGTGTGTTTGTACGTGTATGTGTTTGTTTAGGTATTGAGTGAAATGTTTTTGTAGTATTGAAGTGTTTGTTAGGTTTAGGGTTGTCTCTACTTTTCATTTTATTTATCTTCTTTGATTATATATCTCTATTTATCTATCTGTCTATCCCTCTGTTCAGCTGTTTATTTACCTGTCTTTGTCCTTATACATACATATATGCATAGGTATATATATATATATATATAT
>NC_068982.1:126237237-126239002 GCF_001194135.2 Octopus bimaculoides
TATATATATATATATATATATATATATATATATATATATATATCTTTTCCCTTGTCTCATGAAATAAGTTTCTTTGATGTGTCTATAATTATTTCATTTAATGTTTGTATCATGGCGTCAAAATATCGAAGTCTGTAAATTTGGTATTTTCCATTTAACCATTTTGTTAAGAAAGAACCAGATTCAATTGGATATTCCTATAGTTGATTTCTGTTGTTGTTATGTGAGTGTATATATAAAAGGAGGTAATGAATAAGTAGCCGAAGCAATACCAGGGGAAAACAGTTTCCCCCATGTGGTTTCGTCAGATAGGTTTATGGAACAAAAACAAAACCAGCAGAGAATTTATAGTAATTCGTTTGATGTTAATATATGTATAATTTAACATATAGAAGGTGAGTTTGTATAGGAGAAGAATTTAGATAAAAAATTCACTGTTGCATAGTAATGTTTTGTTTGTGTTTGAAAGATATTTAGGATCAAGTTCTAAAATTTATATCATAATGGTGATGAAATTGCGGGTTAAATATATAACATTATATTATGTGGAGGTTGACGAATCAAATATGTTTTGATTTAGAAAAAAACAAAAAAAAAAAAAAAAAAAAAAAAAAAAAAAAAAAGAAATTATATTAGATTTTTGTTTTGTGTATTTCTAGCTCTTTAGCAGAATATTCTTTCTCTTTACATCTAACTCTGTGTGTGTGAGTGTGTGTGTGTGTGCATGTTTTGTGGTTTACATACACAGGCATATTCGAACCTGTAAGAAGGTGATTCACCGCATTTTGTCATGGAAAAAAAATTCTTGCTGCAGACTAAAAGGTAAACACCAATTCAGTTCAGAACGCCCTCTACCCAGATGCATGCAGTTTAGAATAGTTATCCCCTCTTCAGTATTGAACACAGGAAAGAGAGGCAACAACATATATATATATATATATATATATATATGGGGAAAGTAATTCTCTTTTAGTACCTTATTACTTAACACACTCACTGGTTCGATTTCCACTCATTTACTTATCTATTTTTTCTAAAATTTTCATCACATCTTGCAACCTCTCCAATAGCTGTTGACTCTGTCTTGTATCAGGGCTGCATTCTTTTTGTTTGTTTGTTTGTGTGCATGTGTACACATCATTGTGCATGTGTGCACATCATTGTGCATGTGTATACACATATGTATGTATGTATGTATGTATAGTGTACTGGTCCATGATGGTAGGATGAACAAAAAAATATACTCCATCTGATGAGAGATAAATATTATTCAATAAACACAGTATATATTTTTATGAGCTACAAATAATTTAACACTTTTGTTACCATGTTTATTTTAAGATGCTCTGTGTTTCTTTCAATTATTTTAAATATAACAAAGAATTTAGTAAAATAACTTAGTTCTCATTAAGCTAGTGTTAGGAACATAAATTGTGACTAAGGTTTGGTGGAAGATTTTAATTCAAAATTTATGACTTACTGCAGAGCCAGAGACGTTTTCCGGTAGCTTGGTATCGAAAGGGTTATGTGATGAAAACAACTCAGACAGCATTTTATAACACATCTGGTGCCTTCATGCAATCATCAGGCTCTATACAGCTAAGTGCTTTATAGGTGCAAAACCAACGTTACTCTCTGACCATCCATAACAAACAACCTTCTATACACACACACACACACACACACACACACACACACACACACACACACACACACACACATAATGTGCTGTTCCATGACAGAAAATTCAACAAAGAAGTATATA
>NC_068982.1:126239257-126245240 GCF_001194135.2 Octopus bimaculoides
CAGGTGGTGTAGACAACAAACAGATGTATTAGTTTAACGCTTGGGAAGTGAAAAAGTCTTTAATGTTTCGAGCCTACGCTCTTCCACAGAAAGGAACACAGAAAAAAACAAGGAGAGAAAATAAAGAATGCGTAGTGGTTAGCGAGTAGCAGATCTCCTCAGATCTGCTACTACCTACCTACTGAGCCTTCACAAAAGTAAAAGGGAGACAGAAAAAAGGAAAATGTCCCACCTATTTGAAAACTATGGAAATATTTTAAAAAACATTTCATTTAACTTTTCTACAATTTAATTGTTTTTCATGTTTTACTCTAAGTTGAAAAAGTCAAAAAGACTGAAACCAGGACTAAAATGTTCTTCACGATAAAATTATTTTAGCATTTTTTACCTTGTCTTATTTTCCTCATACATATCAACTCGTGTGTTACTTAGCATCCATGGACTAGTTCCAGGATTATTGCCCTTTATCAGCATGGAGTCGCTTGGCTTCGCTTGGCTTCGCTTGGCTTCGCTTGGCTTCGCTTGGCTTCGCTTGGCTTCGCTAGATGTTGCTGCTAATCCACTGTCAAAAACTTATAGAATTCAAAGTGTAGAGAGAGAGAGAGAGAGAGAGAGAGTATTTGTACGTATTTGTCATGCTTTATGTTCAGAAACATTAAATTGTTCATGTGGTTAAATTGTATAGAATATTATACATAAATATATCAAAAATTAATCAAAGATCCTTCCTGCGCAATACAGTTCATAAGGCTGTTTTCTTGGATTCTATGGTATACATATATTCTCCCCTGGATGGGGTGCCAGTCCTTCACAAGATTACTTGTTTTTATCATCTGAGTGGACTGGAGCAACATGAAATTATCCATTTTGCTGTTCATAGAACACAATGCATCACCTGGTCCAGAAATTTGAAACCACAGATGTATAGCTGTATAATTAAACCTTACCATGGTTTCATACGGATACCACATTGAAAATCACAACCTCACCTAATTAGATTTTATTGTATTGTTACCAATATTCACACTCACACAATTGGTATAATTTTTAACTTTTTATGTAAGCAAGTTCTGAGCAGCAACTTCAGTAGCCAAGATGACACCATAGCTATTCAATACTCGTTTATAAAGATGTTCATCAGAAATATCCAGCTTTGTCATGAAGTTTGAGAGTTTCTGATCCTCAGGGTCATCTAAACACTGTTTAAGTGGGTAAAGGTATTGTTTTTAAGTCATTGTCTATTTATTTAGTACAGAATGCAATCATTTCATTCTACTTCTCAAAGTTTCCTTGCAGCAAAATCTCGTATATAGCTTGGGTAAACAAAGTTACGAAACTACCATGTTTATAATATTTAATGTAAATACATTGTGATAGACAAATTTACAGCAGTATATGTCTGGAGATAATATCTTATACAGATGTGCTGAATTTAAAAACACAATATATATATATATATATATAGAATAGGCAGACAAAAATTGTTCTAGCAGTCACTGGTGCAAACCAGGATGATTTTTCCTCAGCCTCTGATATATGTTCCATTTTTGAACACAGTACATCCATAAGTGCTACTATCTCTGGGCATATACCACAGTAAGTTTATCTTTTGCAATTTATTTACATTAAGTATGATAGACACATAGTCATTGTAAACTTATACTGCTTCAGTTGTATGTAACAGATTATCACGAAACTTTATTGGGTTTTTTTTTAGCCCTAGGTTGATCCCCAATCAAGCAGATTGATAAACAAAAGCAGTTGAGCTTTGAACACTTCATATTTTTGTATTTCTAGTACTACACTATCCAATGCATCCTTCATTTTTACGATGCTAGGGGGTGATTTAAGTGAGATTTAGTTGCTATTTCGAGTTAGTTGAGAGACTACCAAAAGGCTCCTTTGTGAAAGTGCTTTGTTGCTGTGTGTTGAACAACGTTATGAAAAAACACCAGATGAAACAAATGATGGACCACCTGTTGTTGGTGAGTGACTCTAGGATTTCATAGAAGTAATTCCTTTATCAAGATGTTAAGAAAACAACACAAAGATCAGCAGACAATCAAATGGAAAATGTGGGCTTCATTCTGTCCAGTTTTGAAAACTAAAAATAAATGAATGAATAAAAAAAGACCCATTGGCCATTAATTCCACATATCTAAATTCAGCTATAAATACTTTGTGAATTTTAGTAACATAGTATTATCCAAAAGATTACTGTGTTCATTATGGTCACTTATGTAAAGCTATAGAATTGGAAGAAACAGGAATTTCTCTCATTTTTCTTTATCAATATTATGAGACAATTCTAAATGGAAATCCAAACAAAATTTCAATAAGTATGTGGCTGTGTGAATCTAAGAGTGTGCATGCCACAAACGATTGCTGCATACAATGGTTCTATGATTATGTGAAAGTGAATGGCCTCATGGTTAGGGTTCAATACACGATTATGATGTTGTGGATTCAATTCCTGAACTGGGTTGTGGATTGTGTTCTTGAGCAAGGCACTTCATTTCATGTTGCTCTAGTGTACTCAGCTGTGATGACTACCAGCTGGCTGCTGGTATGACCCTGTCTCTCTCTTTGCTGTCGTATCATTGATGTTCTGTTGAGTTGAAGGTGAGAGGATCATTAGGGCTTACTTTACAAGTATATTTTGAGTTAAAAACAAATCTAATATTTTATTGTATACTATCTATAATTTGGTTGCATTAGATGCATGGCAATTTTTTTGCTACATTTAACCCTTTAATATTCAGTCAAATGTACTCTGTCAAATGTAATGCTTACTCTTTTACTTTTTTAATTGTTTCAGGCATTTGACTGCGGCCATGCTGGAGCACTGCCTTTAGTCGAATAAATCGACCCCAGGACTTATACTTTGTAAGCCTAGTACTTATTCTATCGGTCTCTTTTCACTGAACCGCTAAGTTACAGGCACGTAAACACACCGGCATCGGTTGTCAAGCGATGGTGGGGGGACAGACACACACACACACACACACACATATATATATATATATATATATATATATATATCCGACAGGCTTCTTTCAGTTTCCGTCTACCAAATCCACTCACAAGGCTTTGATCAGCCTGAGGCGATAGTAGAAGATACTTGCCCAAGGTGCCATGCAGTGGGTCTGAACCTATTAAAAACTCTTTTTGTTAACAATTAAATTTGCATTATCCCTTAGCTTTGATATTTCAATGGTGTGATCATTTATTTTTAAAACGACATTATAGGGAAGCTGTAAGATCTGGCTGGTTTGAATGTAAAACAGGGAGAATATTTGGGCTGGATATGGTCAGTTTAAAAGCTAAAGGGTTAAGAATAAGGAAAGCACATCTTGTATGTATGTCAGCTTGTATGTTAATGTTTCCTTTGATACTTTCTGATTCTGAAATATACCATAAAGAAGTCCATTACTAGCATAAGTCATGTCTCAATACCTGATAAAAGATAACAATCTCAAGGAATTTTACCATTTCCCACTTCACTGTGAATGCTGTCTAGCTCAAGAAAATTGTCCATTGTACACAAAAAAAATGGCTGTGACTGGCGACTTTTATTGGAAACTACACAGACATATTTTTTATTGGTGTAATTTGATTTTCTCATGAGCTGAAGAAGTGTTGAATCCTGAGAATATTTGAAAACAATACATAAATAAATAGTACAGTGATAATTGAAGAATATTTCTCAAGGGACTGATAAAACAAAGGAAATAAATTATGGAGAGGAGAAAAAAATCAATACATGGTAAATAATTAGTAGGGTGTATTTTAAGTTGTAAGAGCTGCTAAGACTCTGCATAACCTTAAATATATTATTCTGTCTTAACCTTAGTAGTGGACTTGCTCAATTTCAAACTTCATTTCTGACATTAACCTGCTTGCTTAAGAATAAAGGAGAAAGTGGGGTAAATACAAAGAAAAATGATTGGTTGTGAGAGAAAGGGAAAGAAACATTGTGAATATAAGTGCAAGGATGGCTGTGTGGTTATAAGTAGCTTGCTTTGCAAACAACATGGTTGTGAGTTCAGTCCCACTGCATGGCATCTCGGGTAAGAGCCTTTTACTACAGCTGTGAGCCAACCAATGTCTTGTGAAGGAATTTGGTAGATGGGAACTGTGTTGAAGCCCATCCTATGTATGTATGTATGTGTGTGTGTGTGTTTGTGTTTGTCTCCCATCACTGCTTGACAGCTGGTGTTGGTTTATTTACATCCCTGTTACTTATAGGTTTGGCATAAGAGACCAATAGAATAAATACCAGAAAATATGGTATTTGCTAAAAAGAAAATTAAGCGAAAAAGAAAAATTAAGTCTAAGACTCTAAAAAGGAAATTAATTCCTGGGATCAATTTGTTCACTTAAATCCTTCAAGGTGGTGCTCCAACATGGCCGCAGTCCAATGACTGAAGTAAAAGATAAAAGATAAGCAAAAAAAAAAAAAAAAAAAAAAAAAAAAAAAAAAAAAAAAAAAAAATTAAGATAGATGAAAGAAGTTAGTGAAAATAATATGGTATAGAAACCTAATATTTAATATAGTCAGATAAAAAGAAGTGTAAAAAAAAATGGTGAAAGAATGAAATTGAGAACTCTCTTTTTAAAAATAGAATGGGAACAACAATGTCTGTGATTTGTTGTGATAGATCTAAATTCTTTATTGATGTATAAAAGGTTTTTCTCTTGTGTTATCCTAACTATTTGCTCATAGTCAAACAACTTCTCACTTTTCTTGACTAAGTTGATTATAGGTTAAATGAACCAAATAACTTATTTTTAAACTTTATTCACATAAATCAATGAGGTTAGTAAGAAGACAGGAGAGTATCACTGTTTTTATTGTTGTTATCATTGTCATTTCCTTCTCTCATCAAAGACAATGGAAGACGCTGCACAAGTGCACTTGCTGCAGCTCCTGTCAGATGTCTTCTGTGAATTGTGTTAATGCTATTTACAGTCTTTCAAAATTATTTTCTACTCTCATAAACAATAATCTGAAATCCTCAAATAACCTTGTTGTTCAGATGAAGACACAAAATCTTAATAATCAAAGATAATCCATTACACTGTAGTTTTGTTTGTTTGTTCTGGTTTCATCATTTTTACATCTGATTTCATAAATGTCTACATCATATGGCAAATACCATATTTGATGAAATAAAAGACACCTCTGCATATTAGATGCATCCTAATTTCAGCAGCACATATTCAGGAACAACAGTTTTTAGTGCATTAAAGCATGTAACATTTTAAGCAATCTAGCAGAGCAGTATATTACAAAACATTAAAAGAGATCCTTAGCTCTAGCAGTAAACATATAAAAAGTAAGTTATTAATATAGCTGAACATATCATAGAGTTGGGTTAGGGAGAAAGAACCATTTGGATTAAGATTATTTGAGAAAGAACTATTTGGATTAAAGTAGTGAGAATCAGGAACAAAATTAGCTTAAGTGGGGCTCAACTTTGGGGTAATTTTTTAAGACATATTTTTGGGAAAAAAAGAGTGTTGTATATATCATCAAATACGATAATTATGATATATTTATTTAAGGTGTGTTGCATTCTAAGATAGAACAGAATCCGCATCCATAGAGCATGTAAAAGCACCCACTACACTCTCGGAGTGGTTGGCATTAGGAAGGGCATCCAGCTGTATAAACTCTGCCAGATCAGATTGGAGCCTGGTGCAGCCATCTGGTTCGCCAGTCCTCAGTCAAATTGTCCAACCCATGCTAGCATGGAAAGAGGACGTTAAACAATGATGATGAATGATGAATGATATATATATATATATATATATATATATATATATACATGAGCATGTGTGTGTACCATCCTGGTAACCAACTACTTGATAGAGATGGGTATCAAAGCTGTCCCTCACAACCCTCCACCACAGTCCAGACCTTGTTCTCTGTGACTTTTGGTTCTTTCCCAAAATACAAGAGGCTTGACAAGAATCCTGG
>NC_068982.1:126245353-126247503 GCF_001194135.2 Octopus bimaculoides
CTTCACTTTAAAGGACTTTCATGGGACCTTCACAATGTAGCTGGAACACTACAACAAGTAAGAGGGTCCTACTCTGAAGGTGATTAGAGTTTTGTACTTCTTTGAAATTAATAAATGTCTTTCTTGAAAACGTCTCAAACTTTTTGGAATGCACCTTGTGTGTGTGTGTGTGTGTGTGTGTGTGTGTGATCATCATCATCATTTAGCATCTGCTTTCCATGCTGGCATGGGTTAGATGATTTAACTGGAACTGGTAAACCAGAGAGCTGCACCAAGTTCCAAACTGATTTGGCATATGTCGTAGTTTGCCCATGGGCATATGGTGTAGTAATTAAGAGCGCGGGCTACTAACCCCAAGTTTCCAAGTTCAATTCCAGGCAGTGACCTGAATAATAATAATAACAACAACATCGAAAAATACCTTAGGAATGAGAACCCAGGTTCCCCAAGACACCTGATGAAGGCTGGAGGGTATATCAGCCGAAACGTGTTAACAACAAACAAGATGAGGACAAATATCCGTCAATTGTAAATAATGTAAATAACTCTTAATCTGTCAAATATAGAACTGTACTGTTGATGTGTTGGTACATAGTTAATGACGGTTTCAAATATTGGCACAAGGCCAGCAATTTCGGGACAAAGGTTAAGTCAATTATATCGACTGGCGTCGATATAGGTGTAGGAGTGGCTGTGTGGTAAGTAGCTTGCTTACCAGCCACATGGTTCCAGGTTCAGTCCCACTGCATGGCATCTTGGGTGTCTTCTACTATAGCCTTGGGCCGACCAAAGCCTTGTGAGTGGATTTGGTAGACGGAAACTGAAAGAAGCCAGTCATATATATGTATATGTATATATATATATATATATATATATATATATATATATGTATGTGTGTGTATATGTTTGTGTATCTGTGTTTGTCCCCCTCAACATTGCTTGACAATCAATGCTGGTGTGTTTACGTACCTGTAACCTTGAGGTTCGGCAAAAGAGACCGATGAAATAAGTACTAGGCTTACAAAGAATAAGTCCTGGGGTTGATTTGCTCGATTATAGGCGGTGCTCCAGCATGGCCACAGTCAAATGACTGAAACAAATAAAAAAGGCATAGCTTCTATGGCTGGATGCCCTTCCTAATGCCAACCACTCCAAGAGTGTAATGGGTACTTTTTATGTGCCAATGACATGATGCAAAGTTCTGTTTTAAGACATAATCAATGAAGAGAGATTTCTCCATATCAAATTAGGATTAAATTATATTAAACAGAACAAGACTTAAAATGAACTGAACGTAAGTGTGACTGTTGAAGCAATGGCAGAATATTTTATGAAAATTGAAAGTCTTGGATTATTTGCAACAAATAAAATAAAATTAAAGAAACTTTCAAACAAAACATTTACATATATATATATATTTTTTTTTTACATATTTATTATTTCTTCCAATTCTTTTTTTTTTTTACATGGCAGCATGAAAGAAAGACATATACATACGCACATATATACATACATACATATATATATATATATATATATATATATATATATTTATTTATTATGTATGTATGTATACATACATACATGTACATAGACAAACAGACAGAAAACAATTGTTATGTACAATGTTATGTATGAATGAGGAAGTAAAACACTATTAGTTAGAATCAGAAACAAAGTTTTAAATATAAGTTTCAATTTTTACTAACATTACACCAGTCTATTATTATTTTTTATCACTTCAACCTTTTATTACAGTTTTGTTGATTCTTCCTCTCTTTCTCTCTGTATATAGATAGATAGATAGATAGATAGATAGATAGATAGATAGATAGATTGATAGATTGATAGATAAGAAGATATATTACACATGCTGTTTTTGATTAAAGGTAAATTCTAAATGTTTTTCTTTTAAATCAAGAATTATTCCTGCTGCACCTGTGCTCTCATACATACACATGCATATACAACAGAATGGCATCATTCATGTATAACTAGATAACTGGATGCTGTAATAATGTAAGTAAAATTATTGGAAACAAAGATTTCTAATAAATGCAATATTTTGATGCATGTATTGCTTGCCATTCTGTACTTTGCTATCAATTTGCATATATGTTAATGTATGTGCGAGAAAGAGAGAGAGAGAG
>NC_068982.1:126247747-126254738 GCF_001194135.2 Octopus bimaculoides
GTGTTTCATTCTGTATTTATTTTTTTCTTTTTGCAATGCATGCTCAAAGGAAAGGTAATGTCTTCCATTGTCTGACATTTCACAATTATCCACAGATCTGAATCGCTCTTAATTTATATAATCCTGCAAGTATCAAAATTTAAAATTTTCAACTCCAATAATGTCTTGTAGTTTTTCAAACCAGTTTTTTTTTTTTATTACACTGCTCTCTTCTACTAAAACACAAATGAAAGAGCATGACTTTTTAAAAATTCTTTTTCAAAGTGCAAGAGGAAGAAAAAAAATACTAGAAGTTGAGAATTAAATTCAATATACATCATACACAGAGCAGTAGAGGAGATAGCTCAGACTATAAAACACCAGAATTAATTTGTTACATAATTATATAATTCCATGTCTCAACTGTTCTGAGATCAAATATCTCCAGGATCCAGTTAGCGTTTAATCTAGCTAGTCAAAAACATCTAATAGTAGTCTGAATTATTTCAACCAACAATTACCCTCCCTTATAAAAATTGGCCTTGTGTCTTGGCAAATATACACTTTTTTGATATATATATATATACATATATATATCTTTTTTTTTAAAGTTTTTTTTTTTCTGGTTGCGTTTTAAAAAATATAACATCTATATTAGGGTACAAGGAAATATATCACATAACCCCAAATAACAATCTCAAAGCAATTTTTTTTTTTAGTCTTTTAATTACTGAATTATTTCAGCAAATTGGCAGATTGAAAAGAGAAAATGAGTGGATGGCAGTTCACTAAACAATATACTATCTATACAAATACAAATCATACCGACAATAAAACATACCAGGTTAAACAATACAAAGGTGATAAAACTTCTGGCCATTGAGAATAGATGGTGATAACAGATACCAAAATTCTGGTATGGTGTTTAGCAAGGATGAATGGATGATATATAAAATGTAATATATTATACAATAAACCCTCAAATCAATGGACTAATTAGAGGGGAAAGTATGTCCATTAATACTGAAAGTTTGTTAAAAGGATGACACTCCAGGGGCCAATATTACTGCTTTTAATGTAAAAAAAAAAAAATCTTTGAAACAATGTAAAATGTAAAATTATTAAATCATGTTAAAGAATATATAGTTTCTATATCCTTATTTTGTCAATGAAGTCTACTTTGCCATGCTCGAAGTGGTAGTATTGTTTTGTATTAATATTATTATCATTATTATAATTCAGTCTTTAAACCAGACATTTGTTATATCAAGGGTCTGTTAAACCAAGGGTTTACTGTTTAAGCATTTGGGTGAACAAACAGAAAAGTCCTCAATGTTGTAGAGTTTATTCATTTATTCAGAGCTGAGATTTCACTCCAGTGTTATTTTACCGGTTATTATTACTTCCTCGCAAACCCTCAGTTTTGAATAATGAATATATATTCCAGGAAGCGACAAGTTCAAAAGAAGCTTTGTCTGGCTACCTAGAATAAAGTATTCAATGAGACTGCAGAGTGAATAAAATATTTAATACATAAACATTAGTCCGACAAAATATATTTTGTCAGGCAAATGATTATGGATTAAATATTTTAAATATGTGTATACATTTAAATACACACATGCATGTGTTCATATTTTTTAATCAAAATTAAATGTATCAATACAAATATTATTGGCATATGTGAGAACCTGATATAACTAACCTCTCACTGACATCATAATGTAATGACTATGATACATGTCCTCTAGGGTATCTTTATACCAGCACACACACCATATTTTGAGATTGTTTTGGGTCATTGTGCATGTACAGTTTGTCTTACCTAATGGTTTTTCTTGACTTCATCTTGATTACACTGTGAAACCTCATCTCTTACTGAATAATGCTAATAGTGGTGACTTTGACCATAAATTGTTATAAAGGACTCTATCTGAAGCTTAGTTTATGATATATAAATTTAGCACTTAAATCTACTCTTTGTTGAACTAGGACTAGTATTATTTACCTCTTCTTTTTCTTCAGTAGGATTTTGCCATTTTAAGTTATGTTTCATTTGTATTTTAAGTAATGTGTTTTAATGTTTCCATTTACACATTTATTGTTTATATTATGAATACGAATATTTTTGCATATTCCCAAACAGAAGTAGATTATATTCTTTAATCTGATACCATTGGTTGTAGTGATCCTGCCTTAAGGTGTCAAAATGATGAGGATATCTGAATGGCAGCTGACAAAGGAAATTCCCCAGTTATGTAAAGTGTGCTTTTCATTCTCTCATTAATGTCTTTGTTAATTGTCACTATATGAATTGTTTTACATATCTACTAAGATAGTACTGGTCCTTACCTTTTAATGTTTATTGTTACAGTATGAATTAGAAGAGTTTATACTAGGATGATACTGTTTTTCTAAATTGTGATAGTTTCTCCTGACCCTTGTACATATTTGAGCACACACACACACATGTGTAAGTGAAATACAGAGCACTATAGATCAGGCTAATTTTAATTATAAAATAAGTAGTAAAATATTAATGAGTTTAAGGAAATGTTTACAAATTGTAAAGGAAGAATATGCTGAAGAACATCAGTTGAAAAGATTAGAAATGGTTCTGGTAGAAAATGTGAAGTGATTGAAAAACAAAAAAAGTAAAGACAATATGTGACTAAAACAGAAATCTTTTAAGTAAAATGCAAGCTATAATACACACATACACATATCTGAATTTCTTTTCACAATTGAAAAGAATGAGAATTATGTATTTTCTATATCTCTTATAATGAGGACAGATGAAAATCTACCTAGTGCATCAGTGCAAACAACCTCTTTCATCTTTTTAATAAATCCCCAACAAATAATCTTAGATTTAGGAAGATTTATTTTATTTATGTGAAACCTTTAAATCTTATATATGTGGTATATATAAATCTATACATACATGTAAATCATGAATATATATCTATGTATGTATTAATCTTATACATTATGTGGTATGCACAAATCTGTACATACTTGTAAATCATATATATATATATATATATATGTATTATTCATATATATTATGTAGTATATATAAATCTATACGTACATGTAAATTATATATATATATATATATATATATATATATATATATAATTCTTATATATTATGTGCTATGCATAAATCTATACATATATGTAAATCATATATATATGTATTCTTCTCATATATTATGTGGTATGTATAAATCTATACATACACGTAAATCATATATATAAATATATAGACAGATAGATACACACACCATTCTGCAAATGATTACTACTTAAATTTAAAAAAGTGGGAATGTAGAATGTCTGTTAACTTAGATAAACTCAAAGGAAATAACTTAATAGAAAAATCACTTCTATTTCCTTAAACTTCAGCAACAAAACTTTATAGTTCTTATGAAAAACACACAATTATTAGCTTATATTCATTAAATGACCTTAGTCTTGAACCAAACCCAGTCAATACAAATAGGCTTCAATTTAAACTTAGGCATTCAACATAAAATTAAGTTTCTACCTTATCTAAAATAAATCTGCAATGCTCAGTAAACTTATATTTCATCTTTGCTTTAAATTTTTTCTTCAATCATGGAAACCAAAGTCTTTGTCATGGTATGCTAATCTAAATAGTTTACACTATTTAGTTTGATACTTTAGTGGTTCTCAATGGTATTTTATAAATAACCCCACCTCATATTTTGCAGTAAAAAAAAAGTCAGATTATTTTAGTGCATAAGATGCTTCGTGCAGTGGCTTGGCATCTATATTTTATTTTCTATGCCATCCAGCATATATTTAACCTATGCAGTAGATATATAAACAAGGCAAATTTAGCTATGTCTCTGCAGATCGAAAAATGATGAACAAGTTTAACGTTGGAACCTTACTGGATTCTCAGAGGTGACTACATCAATTTGACCAATTCTAGAGAAACAAGCCACCAATGTGTTTATATACTCAACTAATCCAGTAGCTACAGAGTTTTGGTGTTACCCACTACTAAATTTTTATGTAATTACTAAAAAAGACGAGGACTTATATGGGGTAACTTGAGGCATCATCAGTTATATTTCTTATTTCTTTATTGCCCACAAGGGGCCAAACAAGGACAGACAATGGAATTAAGTCGATTAAATCGACCCAGTGCGTAACTGGTACTTACTTTATCGACCCAGTGCATAACTGGTACTTACTTTATCGACCCCGAAAGGATGAAAGGCAAAGTCGACTTTGGCGGAATTTGAACTCAGAACGTAATGGCAGACGAAATACCGCTAAGCATTTCGCCCAATGCGTTAACGTTTCTGCCAGCTCGCCGCCTTTTGTTATGTTTCTATCCACTGATAACATAATGTCCTACATATTCTAAGCTGACAAATTAAACTACAAGTATCGTACCTCTACCTGGCTTAAATATCTTAAGTACAGCCTCTTTAAATACAGTGTTCCCTTGACACTTTCTACCCCTTTGTAAGATTACAATGCCCCCAAAGGAGCACTGCTATCCAAGTTAACCCTTTTCATACCAACCAATCAGAGACTGCTTCTGATTTTATGATACAAATTTTTTGACTCTTTTGATTTCAGATTGTTTTGAATTAATTATGCTTTATCTCACAGCTTCAAGATTTTAATTATGTGGATACTATTTTTGGAATGACTGTGTAAAGTAAGTGTAAGAGACCAGATCTGGCCAGTTTGAACATAAAACACAATATTTGAGTAATTATAGTTATTTCATTAAATTCATTATTTTCAAAATAAATTGAAACACAGGCTGCGTATTTCAGAAGATTAGTAGAGATACAGCAAAGAAAAGGCTAATCTGTCTTTTCAATTATCTGGTACCAATAAGTTCATCTTACTATATCATGATAAAGCAGAATGACTGTAAACTGAAGGGACTAATCACCACTAGATTGTGAGCTTAAACTATATTGCAGCCAGCCATCATACTATGACTTATTTTTACTTGTCAGAGTCAATCTAGCTAAAGTTAAATAAATGTTCTATTTCAACATTACACCCATTACTTAAAACATTAGTTCAAACAATTCCTTGGCAAACACTCAATCCTCAAAAAAAAACAAAAAAGCTAAGATTTCTATTTTCCTTTCTGAACTAATACCAATGGGTTGAGAATAAGATAATTATTCCAGTAACTTAATGAAATATCTCAATGTCAAACAAACCTAATCTAATTTGAGTCATGTTAATATCTTCAGTAGTTTAGTAGACAGAGTTTGTTTGTATTCCCTTCAAAGTGACAAAACCAACAGATAATAAGAATAACAAAGAATGCTAATCTTAATCAAATTATCTGTCATAAAGTTATTCTTCAATGGCCATTTTAATTGATAGCTTTACATGGTCAATGTGTGTGTGTGTGTGTGTGTGTGTGTGTGTGTGTACATGGTATTTTTCACCAAATCACCATCAAAATTGCTATTTGTCATCACCATAATCATTAGCATTATCATCATAGTTACCACTCTTTCCAACTGAAGATGAGGATATAAAACATGTATGTGTGTTTGTGTGTGTATAACTCATACAAGAACTAAAATATATTTGACAGTTATATAATTTAACAAAACAAAAGAATTCCTCTCTAAAAAAAAAACAAAAAAAAAAATTTTTTAAAAATTGCAGCTTTGGAAATCTTGGGTAAAATGATAGAATTGGATATATTTGACTTATGTACATATTTTAGTTGCATAAACAATATCAGTAAAATAAACTGGGACCAATAAGATTATAGAGTAAAACGAGAATGTGAAATTTTAAATGTTAATTTTGGCATTTGTTATTTTAAAGGAATATTAAGAATAACAACAGAATATTTACTGATGAGAATGGTGACTCAATACTAAAAGTAAAGTGAAGTTTATATAAAATTAGTTTTCACTGGGACTTGTGTCTAATGGATTATTCAACCAGATGAAAATTTTTTTTTCTAATGTTTACACAGATAGATAATAGAAAGTTTTGTTATAAGAAAAAAGTGTTAAGGTGATAATTACAATTGTCTTTTCATCTTTAATTTGTTTCGGCCATTGGCTGGTGGTCATACTGGGGTACGGCCTTAAATGATTTAATCAAACAAGCTAATCCCAGTACCTGTTTTAAATCTGGTACTTATTCTACCAGTCTCATTCGCAGAACTGCCAAGTTACAGGGATATAAACAAACCAATACCAGTTGTCAAGTGATGATGAAGGGACAATTGCTAACACACAGATACATACAATGGGCTTCCCCCCAGTTTCATTATCAATTTAACGTCCACACTCCATGCTGTCATGGGTTGGACGGTTTGACAGGATCAAGTGAGCTGCAAGGTTGCATCAAGCTCTAATGTCAGCCTCTGTCCAACAAATTCACTCACAAGGCATTGCTCAGCCCAGGGCCATGGTAGAAATTACTTAGCCATGGTGCTGTGCAGTGGGACTGAACCTGAAACTATGCAATTGCAAAACGAGCTTCTTAACCAGAGAGCCATGCCTGAAAAATTCTAAAGGAAAAAAAATGTATTATTTAAGAGTAAAGTTCTGGTACCAGAACTTTTCTCTTACTTATAGAATTTTCCCCACAATTGAAATTTATCATCTTAACACCTTTTTCTTGTAACAAAGCTTTCCATTTTCTCTCAAGAGAAACATTAAAAAGTGAAATTTTACTACTCAAGAGCCTGTAAAGTAAACCAACGAAGGAGCACAAATAATTCATTGGCCAAAGAGGTATTTTTTCTTCTCCCAAATACCAGACAAAGTGCCTCAAAACATAAAGAGGTAGTCAAGTGTAGTTTGAATAGTAAGTTGATGACTGCATGCTTTAAGCATACTGCATCTACTTCTATTATTTTTCGCTGTTAGCAAATTTTTTTTTTTTAACTTATTAAAATATACATACATACATCATTGAAAGAGAAAACTGCTTGGAAGATAATAAAAATAAAGGGTTGTCAATTTTATATA
>NC_068982.1:126254809-126257309 GCF_001194135.2 Octopus bimaculoides
TTATGTATATATATATATATATTATTTATAAGTTATTAACTTCTTTATAGAAGTTTGAGAACAATGGCTTATTCTTCATCTAGTTATGAAGATGATTGGTAAAGATCAGACAGCAATAGGCTTTTTTTTTTTTGTTTTTAGAACATACATTTTTTTTAAGAGGCAGCCTAAAATTTCTTTTGGAATTAGCTGAAAGTTAGTATAGCATAATAAGAACACTGACATAATAAAGTAAAACATGGTAACTTCAAATGTTATGTGACTGGAACATTTAGTGTTCTACAATTTAATATTTATATATATGCCATATTCTATTGTGGTTGAGTGAAACATTTCAGGAAATGATAGTACTAAGCTGGGGGAAGAAAGAAAAAGGAACTGAAATTTAAAAATACAACGTCTCATTAATTACAACATTACCAAAATTACTCTCATGAATATTTTGTCATGCTATGAATGTAAGGAGAATTGGTGGGGATCACATCAGTAAGTCTCACCTCCAAGGTCTATTATCACTAGAGTAAGACTAATAAGGTGATATTACTATATATTCAAGTATAAAATCCATAGGATACTGTTTTAGCCAAAGCACAAGGTCATATCATTAAATAAAACATCTTTCTTTCTTTTTATTATAACTATTTTTTTTCTCTCACCAACAGCTTGGATAAACACCTGTGGGCAATATTGTATCAACAGTAACCAAAATTTTCAACAGATATGGACAAAGTATACTGTAACTAAAAGGTTTATTGTTATATTATACAGGAAAAGGTGTTCACACCTATTCCATTAGTAAAAGAAGATAGTCATCTCTTTAGAGATTTAAAAACAAAATTGCTATAATGACAATGTATTGTTTTGGAAATATGAAATATCAAGTTGTCCATTACATATATATATATATTAAGTATTAGTTGTAGCAAAAATAGATTCTATTCACTCAAAAAATACTTTAAGAAAGCAAGAGGTATAGAATACACACATTGCTCTGAGTGGGCTGTCAAAGAGTGATTTCATCAATTGTTAAGAAGTTCACAGGGATTGGAAATGAATTTGCATCAAAACAAAAGCAATGTTATGTCAATATATATATATATATATATATATATATACGTACATACATACACATATATATCTGAAGAAAGATTTTTTGAAATTAAAAAGTTATTAATTATATACAAAATATTTTAAAAATCAGAATGACACGAATCTTTTGTAAATATATGCTCATAATGGGTAATCTATGGAGGAAGCTGATTTTAGTAGCAGCGTTGACTATTTCTGATTTAGTTTTGGCTTACATATTGTTTAGCCTTTTGTAATTGACAATTTTCTTCCCTTGTTTTTCAAAAAAAAAAAAAAAAAAAAATTTGAATTGTCTATTTACATAGATGTCTAGATGTTTACAATATAAAATATTTCTAAGTGATGAATCTTTGATTTGTTGCTAAAGTACCCTAACATGATGTATTCATTTTAACCCTTTAGTGTTCAGATTAATCTGTTAAATGTAATACTTTTTTCACTCAAATTGTTTTGAATTAATCATACATTATCTTACAGCTTTGAAGTTTCGATGGTGTGACAGTTTATTCTTAGAATATCAATGTAGGTCAAGTGTGAGAGGCTAGATATGGCCAGTTTGAATGTAAATCCTGTAGGATATTTGGGCCGGATATGGCCGGCTTAAACACCAAAGGGTTAATCCAGTTTGGTCACAATTCTCAATGGATTGTGAGTGTGTGATGCAATAAATGAGATTTTTTTGGTTTTGCAATTCACATTTGCATTAACCTTCCATTCCTCTCCATTTTTAAATATTTTGGTTTTGCCCTGTTCAATTATTTCACAAGTCACACAACAAAGGTTTCCACATTTTGTTACTGGCATTATTTCTTATCTGAATTCACCTTTGTTAAAAGTGTTGTTTTTTTAAAGATTTGGCAGTTGTCAGGGACTGTTGATAATATGTAATTCTTTAATTATTTTTTTGAGATTTGATGATTGGTATAGGATTGGAAGGTATCATTTGGCCGAATATATGGGTGACTTATGTATTTGTTTCCATCCTCATTGTGAGTGTTTCTCTGTAAGGCAGAGATTGGGATCTCCTTTCACTTGGTAATGGCATGATTTACTAAGATTTTTTGGTATATCTTAAAAAAAATGTTTCATGAAACTATAAACAGTAAAAGAACTTATATTTTATGAGTGTTTTTTCTCTAAAAGATGTAAGTATTTAGGATTTTTTTTTATATATATACGTAATAATTTTAAATTTAAAAACATCTTTCTTCAGATATTGACTGGATAAAGTTCTAAAAACTTTCTTTTCAATATGTACTATACACTCGTGTGTATGTGCATATATATACACACACACACAAATAGACATGTGTACATATATGTACACAGATATATATATACATATACATAGATATATATATATATATATACATACACACACACACACATATATATATATATATATATATAT
>NC_068982.1:126259595-126260366 GCF_001194135.2 Octopus bimaculoides
ATGAGATATATATATATATATATATACATATATATATATACATATATATATATATATACATATATATACATACATACATACATATACATACATATATATATACATATACATACAGAGAGAGTGAAAGAGAATGACTGGTGAAGGAGCTGAGAAGGTGAAAATAAAAGAGCTCAAATATGTGCCTCTACAATTAAAAATTCTTTACAATTTCTAGAATGACATGCTCAAAATATGTTATGATGAGCTATAAGCATCCCCAATGTCCCTTGACAGTTATATATAATGTTAATTAGAATGTCAAAAATTTATTTGTAACAATAAATAAAATAATGCTTAGAATTATTGAGGAATTAAACTGAAGAGGAAAAGAAAAAAACATTATAAATAAATACATCTCAGACAATTCCAATATTTTCATAATAATAATAATAAAATAAAAAAACAACAAAGGCAAAAAATAAACAGTTTCAGAAAAGTGAGACCTTTAATAAGCAATCATATAGAATTAGTTAATATATGCAATACACATGCATGCTCACACACACCTTATATATATATATATATATACATACATATATACATATATATATATACATACATATATATATACACATACATATATATATATATTTATACACATACATATATATATATTTATACACATACATATATATATATATTTATACACATACATATATATATATTTATACACATACATATATATATATATTTATACACATACATATATATATATTTATATATATATATATA
>NC_068982.1:126260459-126281723 GCF_001194135.2 Octopus bimaculoides
ACATATATATATATATATATATATATATATATATATATATATACATACATACACACACACACACACACACATACACAAAGCGGCTTGGGTGGAATTATGGTTTGGAAAAGAAGCAATGAGTAAAATAGCTGAGTTTGTCAGATTTCTCATTAATAGGCTTCTGTAACAATAACTTGTTAGATTGCATTTATTTTTGTTTTTATAACTGGTGGAAGGATAACAGATCTTTTATTTAAAAAAAAAAAAAAAAATGATAACAATAATTGTTTCTTTTAGGTGTCATTAAGACTAAGGATTTTCGAGAAGTGAGGTAATAGTATGCTGTCATGGTCATGTCTCTCTTAAGGACATTAGCTATGTAAATTGAAATGGTTTCAATTAGGATTAGAGAAACTGGCTAGCAAACTTAGTTCACCAGAAGGTTATCATCTCTGTTCAGTATGATTTGCCATTTATCATCATCATCATCATTTAATATCCATTTTCCTTGTTGTCATGGGTTGGCCGGTTTGACAGGAGCTGGCAAGTCAAAAGACGGCACCAAGCTTGACTGTCGGCTTTGGCATGTTTCCAATGGCTGGATACCCTTCTTAATATCAACCATTTTACAGTGTATCGAGTGCTTTTTATGAGGCACCAGCAGCGGTGAGGTAACCAAATAGCTTACAAGACAAGATCCCTCAACTGAGAGAGCAATTAGTATTGAAGGAGGTGGCTTTGATACATGGCTGCTTCAGTAGGAGAGAGAGAGAGCAGGGGGGGGGGATTTGGTGGTGGAAGAAACTCCACATGTTAGGAAAGAGCAAGGGGTATAGTTGATCAAATTGACCCGAGTACATTACTGGTACTTATCCCAAAACAACAGTGGTTTGTCTCACTTTGACAAAGTTTGCCATGCTGCTTCTCTGTTGTAGTCATGAAAACTTACAGGCATGTATAAACAGACTGCAATAATAATAATTTTGAATTCCATCACGAAACCAGCAATTTTGGGAGAAGGAAGTCGATTACATCAAATCCCAGTGTTCAACTGGTACTTATTTAATCATCCCCAAAAGGATGAAAGGCTAGGGTGACCTTGGTGGAATTTGAACTCTGAACGTGCCTGGCATGCTAACAATTCTGCCAGCAAACTGCCTTAATAATAGTAATAATAACAAGAGCATTCAGAGAGTGCAAACCTCCACCAAGGCAACACCAATGTCTTCTCAACGATTAGCCAGAGATGAATTTTAAAATGAGAATATCTGAAATAAACTCGACTGCTCTCACAAACAAGAATACTAAAAATGAACCAGACTGCTCTCAAAAAAAAAACAGGAAAAATAATCCAGAATCCTTGTCCAGTACCAGATCGATCCCAAAATCTAATCAGTTTGTGCCAGTCATGAAGCCAAACATCCCTGAAAGTTTCATCTAAATCCATCTGGTGGTTCTGGAGATATCTTGTCCATGGGCAAACAAACATGACTGAAAACAATCCTCTGCTTTCACTAAGGCGGAGGTAATAATCCTTTCTACCTTAGGCACAAGGCCTGAAATTTGGGGGAGGGGGATAGTTGATTACATCAACCCATGTTTCACTGGTACTTAATTTATCATCAACCCCGAAAGGATGAAAAGCAAAGTTGACCATAACAGAATTTGAAAATAATAATGAGAAGAACCTAAACTTCCTTATGAAGCAAAAATACATTTTATCATGGGCATGAGATGTTTGGCTTGCCCCTCAATGTTTGCATCCTTGATTCCAGAAGGTGAAAAGCGAAATGCCACTAAGCATTTTGTCCAGCTTGATAATGATTCTTAAAAATAATTCTCTCTGC
Source organism: Octopus bimaculoides (assembly GCF_001194135.2). Classification (NCBI taxonomy): domain Eukaryota; kingdom Metazoa; phylum Mollusca; class Cephalopoda; order Octopoda; family Octopodidae; genus Octopus; species Octopus bimaculoides. The sequence continues at coordinate 126,262,286 of NC_068982.1, forward strand.
AATAGATGCAGGGCCTGAAATTTTCAGGAAGTGAGGTTAGTCAATTACACCAATCCCAATGATCAATTGGTACTTTATTTTATCAACTTTAAAAGAATAAAATGTAAAGTCAACCTTGGCAGAATTTGAACTCAGAACATAAAGCCTGAAGAGATGCTACTTAGGATCTTGCCTGGCATGCTAACAATTCACCCAACTTGTTGCTTTAATAATAATAATAATAATAATAATAATTATTATTATTATTATTTCAAATTTTTGCCACAAGGGCAACTTGGGGGAGGTGGGGATGAGTTGATTACATCGACCCTGAAAAGCAAAGTTAACCTCAACGAATTTGAACTCGGGATGTAGTGATGGGTGAAATACTGCTAAGCATTTTGCCCAGTGTGCTAACGATTCTGCCAACTCGCAGCCTTTAATAACAATAATAAGAATCCTATCTACAGTAAGTACAAGGCCTTAAATTTGAGGGAGCGGGGATAGTCGATTACATCGACCCCAGTGCTCAACTGGTACTTATTTCCTCGACCCTGAAAGGATAAAAGGCAAAGTCGACCTCGGTGGAATTTGAACTCAAAACACAAGGACGAATGAAATGCGGCTAAGCATTTTGTCTGGAATGCTAACAATTATGCTAGCTCGCCACCTTAATAATAATAATAATAATAAAGGACCACAACAACTGAACATGAAAAATAACCAAAAGACTAGAGGAAAATAACAACAATTGAAAAATGAAGCAACTTAAGTAAACAGCAGGTGAAACATTGATTATAGAACTAATAACCCTCTAAGCAACCATATTTTAACAGCAACTTCCCAATAATGTATATCAACATACACTAAGAGTAATCATATTAGTCTTAGACATGATGTACACTATATATTCCCCAACATTTTAGGGACTTTGATATTTTATTTGAAACTAAATAAAAATAGATTCTAAAAACATAAGAAATAGAAAAGAAATAATAGATTAATATGGAACATAACTAAATTATTGGAAGGTAAGTGATGTCAATTAAAATGCTGGGATCTGCAAAGCAAAGTTCCAACAGCATTCATTTTGGATGGCAGTTAAGATAAAAGCTCCCGGAAGGAAGGAAAGCCCTTGTAAAAAAATGCTTTCAGCTCATGACAATCATTAATTGTTGATTTAAAAAACAGTGGAAGTGAAAATATCACAATTGACCAATTTTGAAGAGAGAGAACAACCATGTTGTGATAATACTGACTGACAGACAAAGCAATGTATACAATAGAAGTGTTTCTCAACTCTTTTTGTTACAGAGCTCACCATAAATGAACCGAACATAGTCATGATTTAATGTCTCTTTTCCATGCTGACATGAGTTGGACAGTTTGACAGGATCTGGCAAGACAAAGGACTATGCCAAGCTCCGATGTCTGCTTTGGAATGTTTTCTGGCTGGATGCCCTTCCAAACATCTACCACATTATAGAGTGTACTGGGTGATACACACACACACAAAGCAAGCTTTAATTTACTTGTTACTAATGCGCCGTGGAGGCGCAATGGCCCAGTGGTTAGGGCAGCAGACTTGCGGTCATAGGATCGTGGTTTCGATTCCCAGACCAGGCGTTGTGAGTGTTTATTGAGCGAAAACACCTAAAGCTCCACGAGGCTCCGGCAGGGGATGGTGGCGAACCCTGCTGTACTCTTTCACCACAACTTTCTCTCACTCTTACTTCCTGTTTCTGTTGTGCCTGTAATTCAAAGGGTCAGCCTTGTCACACTGTGTCACGATGAATATCCCCGAGAACTACGTTAAGGGTACACGTGTCAGTGGAGTGCTCAGCCACTTGCACGTTAATTTCATGAGCAGGCTGTTCCGTTGATTGGATCAACTGGAACCCTCGATGTCGTTAGCGACGGAGTGCCAACAACTAATGCGCCATTAGTGGAGCATGTATCTCACCTTGAGAGACTGTTATACAGAGTATAAAATAAAATGGTATATATATATATATATGCATACATACATGGTAAAATGACTGGAGTTAGAGAGCCATTAAATGTTCTATACAAGGCTAATTACAAGGAAAAGGAAATCTTAGGACAACACTAGATGTATAGGAAAAAATCGTGTTCATGTAATTAAGACAGCCATCAAATGACACAAATGTAGAAGCAGGAACAAAAAATTCCCAGCAAAATCAAGCTCCAGATACAAACAAAACAAGTGAATCATTAAATACACCGGATAATTTTTAAAATATTGACAACCATATTGAGATTGGCATAGAGACAACAGAAACAAGAGGAGGAACTAGAAAATTAGGGTGAATATAACAAAGAGAAACCTGCAGGGACTACTTAGCCTCCAATACATTAACTCTCAAGGCTAAGGCTGACACACTTTCTAACACAGAATATCACAAACACTAAATGGATGATTTGAATTTTGGTTTGCCTTGCTGAGTAAAGTGATGTGAAACAGGAAAGAATGAAATTTGGCAAGGTAGAAGAGAAGGCTGGAAAATGTCATAAAAATACTTTGGAAAAATCTTAATAGAAGTGAGTGATGGTATGAGTTTGGTAGGGGTTTAAAAGTATGCTGAATAATGTACATTATAAGAAGCAAAATATAACACCAAATAGAAAAGGTTTTCCTACTCGCACTGGAAGAAATCAAGCTGTGACTGATAGCTGAAGTCAACAAGGTGATGAAATATTCTAAGAGAATAATACAGTTCAAACAGAGCAGATTGTTCTCTTCACGCAGTTGATAACATTTAACTACAGCAGACTGGATTGTTTCAGTTAACTATTACCCTGTCTTATAGAAATCAGCCATCTTGGCCAAAAATGCACACATTTCTGTAATATATATTCTTAAAATCAATTCTTCAAGATATTGTTTCTCCAAATGAGCTCAGTACTCTGGTCAGAGCTATGGGAAACAACAATAATGCATGATGGATGAAGTCTGTCAAAAGACAAGTGAGTACACTCTAGCAAGAAGAGTAAAAGATATATCGAAATGGGAAGTTCATGGATCTAGTGGTATACAAAGGTATTAGATGAAATATTTCATCTTCAGATGGTTTTTGCAAACAAACATAGTGTGAATGGAAACTAAATGCCTTATAGAACTCTACAGAGAAGAACAACTCTGATAATGAAGAATGTATGTAAAGAACATATGACTGGCAATTAGCAACTCAAAACGTTTGAATTTCTTTATGGAAAAATTTGTAGTTAAAACATTAGTCCATCCTTTAATTGGCACAATTGTGATGAGAAATATATGACTAACAAAGCTTATAAAAACTGGGATTGATTCTTTAGAAAGCATAATATATAATTCCATACTCCTGGATTACAGACAACCTCAAAATGCTTGGTATTATCATCAATTCAGTCATCAAGATGGTGTTTAACCCCAGGTCAACTCTGATTGAACAGACCAATGATCAAAAAGCATTCTCGATGTGACCACCTTGTTTATTCAGGCTACATTATCTAATATATCTTACAGTTGGTTTTTCTTTTGAAGACAGCAGTGTGTGATTCAAGAGACTTGGTTGCTATTTCTAGCAGCCAAATTGACTCAACATCATAAAGTATGTCATGGTGGAGGCAGATAATGAGTACATTGGATCTGTCGAAGAGAGTCATAACATCACAGTGGAACTGCTTTTCTCCTCATTTGCCTTAATTCCATTATCAATGACTTTATATGATAGTGGAATTGGATATAAACTTTGAAAGGATAGCTCTGAGCTCAGTCACCTTTTGTTCGTGAATAATCTTAAGATCTTTGATCAAGATGAAGAACAATCAAACTCTTATTGAAGCTACTGATGCCTGCACTGAAGATAACAATGTGCTAGGCTAACAATGAAAACATGTAAAATGGTCATGAAATATAAACACCCACGAAAACAAATAAGTGATGTTGAGAGGATAGCTCTTATATATATGGAGAGAGGGTAGGAGGTTAACACTATTTTCAAAACAAAGTTGAATGCTTGAAGACTTGGTCCATTCAATAACAGGACTGTGTGATATAATAAAATTATTATTATTTAGTCAAAAGTAGAATTGAATAGTTAGATAGTATAGATGGGGTTACTAGAGTTATCATAGCAAAGTATGGCAACCTTCTTCATCCATGATTCATTTTGTAAGACTTCATTCCAATGAGAAGAAAATCTGGAGGGAGTTTAATAAATGTTAAAAAAAGAAATGTACAGTGAATAAAAGAAGAAACCTAGATTTATTATATATAAAAAATAAAGAAATGTTACACCTGTGTATGTGGCACCTGCTGTTGATCTAGACAGAAATAACATGAGACATAATGTACAATATGAAGTACAATTAGAAACAAAAAAAGAAGGGTTTAGAGACAAAAGAAAACATGCCACATCATGGATACTTTCAAAGAGAAACAAAAGTTTTAAGAGAAAGGAATCCTGAAATTGATTTTGCAAAGGAGATTTGAAGAAGGAAATACAACTTTTTCGGAAGCAGCTCAAAATCCAACACTCAATGCAAAACTCAGTGAAGAATGGTATTTACATCTAAGAGACTTTTGTGAAGGAATGCAGCGTAGTGGTTAGGGTATTGGACTCGCAATCATAAGATTGTGGTTTTGATTCCCAGGCTGGGCGATGCATTGTGTTTTTAAGCAAAATACTTTTATTTCCTTTCGCTCTAGTCCACTCAACTTTGAGTGGGAAGTTAATCATGATGGACCAGTGTCCCATCCAGGAGGGACTGTTGTGATCTTAATCAATTATATGCCCTGGAAACCAGGTTCTCCACCTTTATGAGTCCTAGGGCCTATGACAAGACCTGAGAGACTTTTACCGAAGTCAGCATTGCACGTAAAGATGGAAATGTTAATCACATGTCAGAGGTTACAAAATACTTGAATGCTTGCAAGGAAGTATTAAAAAAGCTACTAAGACAGAGTGTATTCCAATCACCATTGGAATCTATGCTGACAAAATGGGTTTATGGAGGATACCATCGTGAAATCAAAGGGGCACTAGGATGCAGAATGAATGGCAAAAAAAAAAAAAAATTCTTGTGATGTTAACATATAAACAGACTGAGTCATACATGAAACACATAAAACCTGATTTGATTGTCAATAAAGAAGCAAATGAATGATTGTTTTATTATTGATGGTGCTATACTTGGAGACCATTATATTGCCAAGTATTCAAAAATGTGATAGAGGACGATGAGTGTGGTACAAATAATAGTTATTTATGGCTCTGAAACTAATTCTGAAAAAATAGCTTCCCGTCTACTTCAAACAACTATAAATAATAACAAGCAACAAACAACGAGAGATAAACATCAGCATCACTTGGAAATGGTAATGTTCTTAGAGAAATATTTTGAATGATGCATGATGGGAAGAGACATTTGAATTTTCAAGTTGTCAACACCAACACTGAACACAAATGTGAACCAATATTAAGGTGATGAGCAGGAAGAATCATTATCACATCAGGTAAAACCCTTATTGACATTTTGCCTGTCTTTATGTTCCGATTTAAAATTTTGCCAAAGTCAGCTTTGGCTTTCATCCTTTCAGGGTCAATGTAATTGACTTATCTCTCCTCTGAACATTTTGACCTTGTTCCAAAATTTGAAACCAATATCAAGGATTTCTAACAAAAGCACAAGGTCACACAATTGGTTGAGGGAACAGCTGATATCAACTCCACTATAGGACTGGTTCTTTATCTTTATTGACCCTGCCAAACACTACAGGATAAAAGGATCTCAGAACAGAAAATTCAACTAAATAATAATAAATGATAATGACTTCTGATTTAGACACAAGGGCAGTAATTTTGAAAAAGGAGGAGGAGTTAGTCAATATCATCCACCCTATACTTGACTGGTACATTATCTTATCAACTCATTAGAGCTGAAGATCAAAGTTGATCTTGGTGGGATCTGAACTGAATGTAAAGTGCTGAAACATATGCCACAAAGCATTGTTTCTGATGTTCCAATGTTTCTGTCAGCTTGTCGGTCATGAATACCCATGGGTGCACCTAAGAGGTTCCCCACTGGGTTACAAGTCTAGGTGGAAAGTCGCCTCACCGGCAAACACACAACCAAGGGTTGTTTTTATGGAAGACCAGCAGTCACCCATGGTTACCAGCCTCCCTTCTCCATGCCACCGATGTCATCCCAGGGAAAAGCAAAGGCCAATAAAGCTTGGCACCAGTGATGTTGCAACTCATTTCTACAGCTGAGTGAACTGGAGCAACGTGAAATAAAGTGTCTTGCTCAAGAACACAACATGCAGCCTGGTCTGGGAATCGAACTCACAACCTCACGATCGTTAGCTCAACACTCTAACCACTGAACCATGTGCCTTCACATGCTTAGTAGCTTAAATAATAATAATAAATGCTCTGATGCAGTACCAGGCAATAGCTCTCATGGCTTTTGATCTTAAATGATTGGAAGTGCTATCATGTACATGTTTTGTTTTGGAATTAAAAAATGGGCTACAACAAATATTCTGATTTGCTTGTCAGTCTTGACCTTAACGAGTTGAGCATGTTCCTTAGTGGTTGACAATATGTGCATCTCTGATCAAGCAGAAGTAATGGGAGAGCATCATAACCCATGTGTTGAAAAGAATTCTTTGGGATTTGAATAATTAACCTCTGAAAAGATGGGTATTTTGTTCATCATCCTTAAAGCTTATTCAAGGACTTTTTGAGTGGGATGGGCTACTCGACCTGAAGAAAATTCTAACTGGACCCCACCTGCAAAGCCATGCGCTTTTTTTATCTTGATATGTATCATCATGCGATGCACATATAGTTGATGCATGTGCCTGGTGTACCCTTATCAAATAGGTAGTCATGATGGGTATATTGGGCTTCATGTAACTTAATGGCATGTGCTACTCTCAAACAATTATAATAATAATAATAATGGTTTCAAATTTTGGTACTTATATTATCAACCCTAAAAGGATTTGAAAGGCAAAGCTGACCTCTGCAGAATTTGAACTCAGATCTTAAAGGTGGACAAAATGTCGCTAAGCATTTTGCCTGCCAAGTTAATGATTCTGCCAGCTTGTCACCTTGATAATAATAATAATCCTTTCTGCTATAGCACCCATGGCCTGAAATTTTTGTGGGTGGAGACTAGTCAGTTACATCAACCCTGTCGCTCAGTTACTTCATTTTATCAACCCCAAAAGGATGAAAGACAAAGTTGACCTCGGTGGAATTTGAATTCAGAACAGAAGGCCAAAAGAAATGCCATGAAGTATTCTGTTTGGTATGCTAACAATTCGGCCAGCTCTATGCAGCATTAAGCACAAGGCCTGAAATGTTGAGGTAAGGGCATGTTGATCATATCAATCCCGATAGTTTTTTAATAAATTCATTTTAAATCTATGGAATTAAGAACATAAGGAAAAAAAAAAGTGTTGGAGGAGTAATTGAATGCAGAGAACAAGTAGTTTGGCAAAGTTCTAAGATTCAAAGAATACAGAGATGTACAGCAGTTGGGAACTAAGACAAGGAATAACTATAGTTACTGGTTCCGCTATGTAATAATTATTTGGGAAAAACTGAAACAAAGGGTAAAAAAACAAAAACAATAAAAAATAAAACAAAAGCATTCAATGAGACAATGAAGAGTTTTGGCAGGTTCTCATAAACAAGGGTTGGAATGGGGGTGTTCCTTTTATTTTTCACATTCAATAAAATACTTAAAAGTATGTTTATGTTGATGCATGTGTGTGCATGTATGTGTACATGCACACACACACACGTATTTTGTTTACATGTTTAAAAAAAAAACAAACAAAAGTTTTTTCTCTTTAAAATCTATTTTTCTTGAATGTATTTGAAAAAATTAATTTCTTTGTTAAACGTTATATTATGTTTTTTTTCTCTCTTTTTATATAGAATATAGAAGCTAAAATGATTGTGTGGTGAGGAGGGGAATAGAGACTAATGAGGAATAAATAGGGAAATGGTGAAAGAAGGGACAGTATGTGAGAGCAGAGAGGGGAATATGAGAGAGAGAGAGGTATGAATAGGAGTAAAAGAAGGTAAGAAAGGCAAAAGTAAGTGTGAATAGAGAGCTGTCACACATGGATGCATGAATATACATACATGAGCATGCATGCATATACAAATGAGAATATATGCATGCACGCACACACACACGAAATGTGTTTGGGAAAAGGGTTGAACGGATTGTTTAGATGTATATGAGGAATTCCATTGATATGATGGGAACTGTGATTGGTCAAAGGATGAGGTGATTGTGAATGGCAATGATATGGAGTCCAGGATTGTTTATCTTGGAGCTTATGGTGCTATAAACAAAACTGGTTTGGGAGATTGGAAAGGGAAGGACAGGACAAAGTGTGTGTGTGTATGTGTGTATGAAGTAGACTGGTGGATCAGCGAAGTAGAGGCGGAAACGAGGAGAGTATAAGAGTAGGGGACAAGAGAGAAGGAAGGACAGAGAAAGGGAGAGAGGGAGCAAGAGGAAGACTAAAAGTAGGGATAGGGAAATTGATAGAAAGAGAAGACAAGGAATGAGAATGATTGAGAGACAAAGGTAAAGTAAGAGGGATGTTAACTACAGCATCAGACGGGCTGATGGGATATTACACAATCCATAAATTATGAAATGTAAACAATTTTGCAACTATGCCTCATTTTTATTTCTATCCTCCTTTTTACACAAACTGTAATTGTCAGATCGCAAACCGATTCCTCTCATCACAACCCTTTCTCGATAGTGACTGGCATAATTTTTTACCTACTCTAAGAGAGAGAGAGAGAGAGAGAGAATAAGGAGGTGGGGGGGGGGGCATTAATGAGATTCTGATTGTGAAGCTATAAAATAAAAATAGAAATAAGACAGATGAATGTAGGAGCGTCGAGAACATGGGTGAGAATGTGTGCATGAGTATTATTGAGAGAAAGAATGAATGAAAAGAGGAGGAGCAATTTCCATCCACATTCACAGCATTATGGAGTTTTATGATTTTGTTTACCACATGTGAGTACAGAACTATGGCGTTATATGTGTGTGTGTGACGTATTTGTTGTAAAATATTTCAATGAAAGTTAAATGGTCTTAACAGTAAATTCTAACTTCAGCAGTTTATTCGGAGTCTTTCAATCAGTCAGTTACTCATTTTAGTGATTATTATTTTTTTTTATTCACTCAGAGTAGATCTTTAACTATTGACTCAGTCTCAACAAACCCCATTCCCACATCTGATACCATATATTTTAATCAATATAATTATATTTTATTTGTCCTCAAAGAATAACAATTTTATTTTTGTTTAATATCTGTTTTTGTCTTTATATTTATTTTCATTTTTCTTCCAGCATTTTATTTTACACATCTTTACAATAAAACTTTGTCCTTTCAAAGAATCTTTAAACAGTCTCTTTTTAAGGCAACTATGGAACTTTCTATGCCTTTATTAAGCAGAAACAGTTTCAACTATTGATTCTTTTATGATTTCCCCAAAGTTTTGACCTCCAGAGTCATTATGCTGAAAACATGAAGAGTCCTTGTTGGTTTTGAAAGTAGAACAACTATTATCTTGGAATGCACTAGAGCAACTATCCTGCTCAGAAAACAGCTGCATATCTTCTGTACTAGATGGCACCGATGTTGGGTTGCCATTGGACGATGTTAGTAAACTGGAATCTGAGTTAGATGGATAGAAAGACATGAGAGACTGTTCAGACGAGATTCCAGGTGATGCCCCTGTATGAGATTCATCTATACTATAGCCATTGTAAGCCCCATTAGAATGGTTGTGCATGTTACGTAGTTTTGACATATTTTGCCCTTGGTGGTGGTTGAATTCAGAATGGTGGTTGTTGTAATTGTTCATATGTGAGGAGATAGCTGGACAGTTAGTGGCCAGTTGATCGGTTGTAGTGTCAGTCAATGATGCGTATATGGAAATGGGTTCATCAAAAAAAGGAGTCGGGTTTATAGAACGTGATTGGTCATCTGACCAACTATTAGCAGACTGACTTGACGGTTGTGTTGACTGGCTGTCAAATGTGTGACTGTTTAATGGGTTCATCAGATGTGACACAGGTTCCAGTTTGTAGACTGAAGAAGCAGATGTCGAATTATTCAACTGAATATATTTATTAGTTTCTCCATTATGAAGATTACCATTGAGTGTGAAGTGTTGTTGGTGACAATGTAGCTTGTTATTGGCGTTGATATTGTTATTAAGATGGTGTTGTTGTTGTTGTTGATGCTGAATTTGCTGCTGCTGTTGTTGGTGGCAATGGGAATTGTCATTAATCCCATTTGAGCCACTAGCACAATACTCTTGGTTAGTTTCCTCGTCGAAAGAGGACAAGCTCTGATAAGTCTTTTGATAATCATTGCCATCAAAGTTGACACTGCTTTCACTTGAGCACTCACTGGTTTCGGAATATGAACTATCGTCTTGTTTAAAGCCATACAAAGAAGCATTTTCTGTATTATACATCTCATCATCACTATCATTAAATAGTAGAACACGAGGAAGAGCATCAACATGGCCATTGGCTTGTAAACTCTCCAGATCTTTATACTGATGTTGATGGTTAAAATGTTGGATAGCATTCTGCTGATGGTGCTCTGCCTCCATTGATGCGTACTGGGCTTCATGCATCATCACCTGACAAACCTCTGAATTTTGGCAGTCACGACAGCTGCCTCGTTCGTTGCTATTAAATTCTGTCAAGTCAATATTGGTATTTTTGATATCACTACAATCTTCTGAGTTAGATTTATGTGTAAGGACCGGATGCAATTCTTTTTCCTTGTTTTCCAGCTCAATCCGCATTAACGTGTGAATAAAGTGAGTCTGAACCCGTATCGGGTTGAATTCAATTCGACCGGCAATATTCCCACAGGCATCCTTACTACAGCCACAAGGGAAAGAGAGCCGGTCAACTTGACACTTGATCCCAGCTAAACTACAAGAACAGGTTTCTGGATCACAAAACACTTTACATTGACAGCCACAGATTTCACGTGATTGCCGAATTTGTCGGCATTCATCTCTTTCTTGGCTGTTAATCTTACGTACACCAGCTGCTCGAAGCATTAGCCGGCGCTGGCGGATTGGTACTGGTTGCAAGAAAAAATACTCGTCAACTTCAATGTCACTTTCAGACTCTGAAGCTGAGTCACTATCCTCTTCAACGGATCGCAAAAAAGCAACACGACTTGGGGGAATAATTTTACCATTCTGCTGCTGTTCTTTGAGTATCAACTTGTGAATTCGTTTTTGTTCTTTGGCATAACCAGGTAGAGTAAAGTCTTCCACATAAGAATGATTGCCAGACATACCTTAGAAAACAATAATAAAAGAAAAAAAAAAAAAAGAGAAATTAAAAATACAAATTTTATAAGGTCATTAAACAATTGTAATAGCAACAATAAATAAATTTAATCTAAAAGCATTTATCAATATTATTAATACTGGAAATTTGTTCCCCTTGAATAAGAGATTCAACCATGGAGTCTATGGGTGCCACTTTTCAGTTAGGCATCTATTCTAACTAATCCCCTTGTTGTTGAGTAAACATATATTTCATAATGATGTAGCGATGGGCTAGTAATTTTCCAACTTTCACGGTAATATATAATTTATTTTTAAACCTAGACTCATCACAGCATTTAACCCTTTTATTGCCATATTTCTATTGAAATACATGTGGCCTAATGGTTAGGCTGTTGCACTCATGATCATAAGATTGTGGCTTCAATTCCTGGGCAGTGTATTTGTGTTCTAGAGCAAAACACTTCATTTCACGTGGCTCCAGTCCATTCAGCTGGGAAGTTAACCCTGCAACAGACCAGCATTTCATTTAGTGGGTAGGGGTGAAATTCATACACTCATGGGTGAAACTTATACACCATGAAAGCTGAGTTAATGCTTTAGCATTTAAACCAGACATATCCAGCCCAAATATGCCACCTGTTATATGTTTAAACTGACCAGATCTGGTCTTGCACACTTACCCTACAATGTCATTCTAAATATAGACAATAAAATCGTCATAATCTCAAAATCTGTGAGATAATACAGGATTAATTCAAAGTAATATAAATAAATAAGCTTTACATTTGTCAGAGTAATCTGAACACTAAAGGGTTAAACTCTGGCTTTTTTAGTTCTAGTGCTCATGACAGACCTGAAAGAGGAGAATTTGAACCTGTCACTGCAAACAAAGAAAACATCCAAATATATAGTGATTCTGCTAATTACAACAGCAGTGAATTGCATCACCATACCATGTACATTCACATCTAGTTGGATAGAATCATTTTCGCTAGAGACACAAACTAATGCTGCTAATGAGACGTGCACCAATCAGCTCTTAATCAACCATGGTTTATTAGTTGTCTACAATTTCACTACTATGAAATTTAGAAAAATGTATGATGGAAGAGGAGGAGGAAAAATGCAAAATGTGTCTGACCACTAGGTTATAAGTTCACACCTTACTTCTGTCACTATGTTGTACCTGTGAGTGAGGCACCTATTTCAATTTGTTTTAGATCTGGATCCTTTTGCTTAAGCAACAGAGATGTTACTAATGAGGATGGTCTAGAAACAAACTGTGCTTTGAAATCAAACAGCTACAAAACCTGAAATGTGAAACCTATTTCAATTCTAGATGATATTGTTAACGAGATATATAGACTCTATTTCTTACAAAAGACAATAATACTATTTCAACTATAATGACTGTTTCCTGAAGAGTAAAACTTTTCTACCAACTTTCCTTAGCCTACAAATTAACCAATACATAGGTATATGTACCAATACTCCTTTACTGGTTTTGATCATTGGACTGTGGCCATGCTGGGGTACCCCTTGAGGGTTGTAGTAAACCGAATTAATCCTATTACTTTTTAAAGTCTAGTACTAATTCTATAAGCCCCCCACCCCACCAAGCTGCAAAGATACTGGTGAGTATAAACAAATGAAAATCATTATCAAATGGTGTCGGCGAAGACAAACACATGCACATACACAAATGATGGGCCTCTGTGTAACACCCTTTCTACCAAGTACCCTCATTGGTAGGCCCAGGGTTTTAGTAGAAGAGACATTTGCTCAGTGTGCTGTGAAATGGGACTGAACTTGAAACCACATTGTTTTGGAGCAACTTCTTGACCATACAGCTGTACTTGCACCTATACATCTGAATGTTCCAACGATTTTCAATTGGTTGCCATTTCAGTATAGGAATCTCATTTATTTCCTTATCTGATGATGATTTCTGATCTCGCTACATACATATATATATATATATAAATGAATATGAATATTACACTTTCTATCTGTTCTATCAAGTTTCCTGAAATATATTTTAACAATTTTCCTTTAATCTTTTGAAAATGAAATGCTACAATTTTTAGACAAAATTCCTAAGTATTAAAGTATATTATTAGAGATTATAATTTCAAGGCAAGCATAAGTCCAGACCAGTAATTTGAAATGGCCATCTATTTACATCGTTATTATCTTTAGTAAAGTGTTAGAGGCAAATTGAAAACAACATCTAGGCTTTGACAATGGAAATTCTAAAGTCATAATGAATTTACCCTTTCATAAATATAAGAATACTGAAAATATCACAATGTAAGACTAAAGAAAACATGACCATTTATTGGAAACATTCTATTCCTTCAAAACAATATAAATAGTAAACTTCAGAAATAAACCTGTTAAAATGTTTGGGATGTTCTGAACAAGATTATAAAGCTGTAATTGGGAGGGAAAAAAACATAGCTAACAATTTCTCCTAACAATAACTTTTGTTTAATCTACATAACAGAACCCAATTGAAACAGATCAATAATACAGCTGAAATATTGATTAAGAAACCAGCAAAACTAACCTAATGTGGAACCACCTTCGCTAGGTACACAGGTAAAACCTTGAGTACGAGGAAAATAGAACACTGTCACTTTATCAAAATTGACAGATTTCTTTTGACGCTTGCTTCTTGGCTCTGAAAGATAAAAAGGAAGAAATTACTCAGTAAAAATTAAAATGTGATGAAAGATAGGTGATGTAATAAAGGTTTTCTTTTATCTTTTTTTACTTGTTTCAGTCATTTGACTGTGGCCATGCTGGAGCACTGCTTTTAGTTGAACAAACAAACCCCAGGACTTATTCTTTGTAAGCCTAGTACTTATTCTATCAGCTTCTTTTTGCCAAACCACTAAATTATGGGGACATAAACACACCAACTTCGGTTGTCAAACAATGGTGGTGGGGACTAACAGACACACAAACATATACACACACACACAATGGATTTCTTTCAGTTTCTGTCTACCAAATTCACTCACAAGGCTTTGATTGGCCCAAGGTTATAGTAAAAGACACTTGCTCAAGGTGCCACGCAGTAGGACTGAACCCAGAACCATGTGGTTGGTAAGCAAGCTACTTACCACACAGCCACTCCTATATATTAAAAAAAAAATGATACAACGAGCCATCTATATTATTAAGTGGTAAGCATAATTAGTAGCAATGGTTCTCTGAAATAACTGGGTTTCATGTGTATATAAATGGATTGGCTACCTTTAAGGTTGGCAATGCCATGCAGACACTTCAGATAAAGCTCCAATAAGGGTTGAAAATTGATTAAATCTGCTCATCACTTTTTTCAATTTATAAACAATTAGGTAAATCTGAAAGTTTGCATGCCTGCTACATACCAATACATACACACAAAGTATAATGAACTATTTATAACCATCTGTGCTTTTCTGGGCAAAGAGCAAATAAAATTTGTTGGCTTTGGCAAATGTAGGTTGTTTAGCTATAGTCGCGGAAAATTTGTGAATTATTTGGCCTACAAAAAAAACAGGTGTACTATTGCAAAAGTATTTCTCATAAAAACATAATGTCTTTAAAAGGGGGCAATTGTATTTTGAATTGAAATAATAAATGAAAAGAAAATTTATTCTGAAAATAAAATATTTTGCATAATATTCAAACTGACTACTGCCATAAAATTTGGAATGTTCTTTTGGAAAAGCACCTCGATGATGCACTAATATTTTTGTAATGCATCAACCAACAATTTATCGAAATACGAGGGGTGTGTGTGATTTCAGAAAATTTATTCAACAAGATTGTTTTTTTTTTTTTTTTTTTTTTTTTTTTTTTTCTGTCTAAAATTGAGTACCTCAAATGGTACTCAATTATATAGAGAAAGTGAATTTGAAATGAAAGTTATATTGTCTGTGGTGATAAAATTACTACCAAACTAGAAATATAGAAGAATTTATTACAATTTATTATTTGAAAAATACTTAAGTTAAGAAAATGATCAACGCACACACACACACACGCATTTTCTCTGTTAAAAATACTTTTCCCATTAAAACTAAGCAGGATTACTTATTTATATATTCAAGTTTAGGTCACAGTAAAGTTTAATGTCTATATAAATGGTGATTAGTAAAGCAGCGTTGATCTCAGAATTGTAAACCAAAAACAATTTGGACAATTCACGCTGATGAAGCGAAAAGACTATTGGACTAAAAATTTAATCACAAGCCATATTATTGGTTGTTTTCAGAAACAGCCAACATACAAGTCATTTTCATTTGCTCATTTCTCTCAACATTATTATATTCCACAGAATATAATAAAAGAAAAATTAATTTTTAAATGAGAATTTTTTTTCCTTTTTTTTTTTCAATACTGAAATGTTAGTTAGAAGCATAAATTACCACAAATAAGTTAAAAGAAATGAAAACAAATTAAAATTTGGAGAATAAAACTATTAGAATGAAATGTGGAATGGAGGAAGTAAGGTTTATTTATGACATCAAGGATTGCAAGCAATACAGAAACTTGAATGAATTTAAAACAATGTGCAAGTGTTAATTAAAAAAAGATTGGATGAAAGTATTCACAAATATGAAGTTTGGTATTGCCAAGAACGTATCTAAAATTATGACAAAATGTAGAACAGAGTAAAAAGGAGGCAGGTAGGATGTCTTTTGTTTGTTAAGCAAATCCACCCAATCACAATCTGCAATAATGAAACATAATAATAATAATAATAATAATAATAATAATAATAATTAAAGACTCGTTTTAATTACTTTTTTTTAATACATATATTAGCTGAAACATGTTAGAGATTTGAAAATATTAATTTCTCAACTAATTAAAACCAGAATATCAACTCTACCCTTTCAAGGCGTTCCATTTGAGGATAGAAAGATCAGAGGAAGGTACAGGGTATCCAACCTAAATCAGTTCAATATTTATTAATTTTTTTTTCAATTTGAAAGAAAATGAGGTCTAAACTGTAAGGAGTTCAGATAATCCAGTGTATTTGAATTACTATCAACAGACAGTGCTCAAAGCAAATAAACTCTTCCTTAATAAAAATAATAAATATAGTACAAAAATAACACACTAATACTTGGCTAAGAGAAATTCTACACTCTAATTTCAGAGGGTTTGGAAAATGGTCCTTATTGTTTCTCCAAATGTAAAGATTTCAAGTAATAAAGAAAAGAATAGCATTATCAGCATCAGAGAAGTGGTTTTAACCAGGCCTCATGTGTCAATATAAAATTTAATATGAATACTCATTAATGTGAAAATTAATTTCCATTATAAAACTGTCACAATAAAATGACCACTCCCTTTTACCACTGAACAATGAAAGAAGGAGTTGAAATTTTTTCTTTCAATTTTACTATGCAAACAAATAAATATAAATATATATAAATAAAGAATAAAATGAATAAATTATTCTAACCAGCAGTAGGAAGATGATAAAATGGCTGAGAATAGTCCATAAGGGAGGCAACCAACCATAAGTGGGAGGAGGGGGATGATGTAGTTAGCTCCCTTAGTTAAATCCTTGCATACAACAGCTAATTAAACGAAAATGTTAATACAATTATGGCAATACACGTGGGCATATGTAATATTTATGTTTACAAGCCTTAATAAAAGATCGCTGTTTGTATATTTGAACTATGTTACGTAATAACAATACTGTTTGGAATACGTACGACTGAATGAACAAAACAAATAATAATAATACATTAGTTAAAAAAAAAAAATAACAGCTAGCAAGCGAAGGTTCGAAACAAAGTACAAAAGCATTTATCATTAGAAGAATCAAAGTGATTTAATTTCTGGTACTGGTCATTCGTCTCCAGAATTCTTTAATACGATCATCTAGAAATGACAGAGATTAAAAGGTTGTAAGAAAATGTTTACACAAGAAAACACTTTTTTCGTATTTAAAAACTGTTTTACGCATCGACTTATTCTCAACCACCACCGATATCAAACCTCTAAATGGTCGCTCAAAACGCTAGAAATAACAGCCATATTCTTAAACATTATCGCCCTACAGAAGGATATTTTGAATAATGATGTCCACCTCGGGTTTCCTGAATATGGGAGTGGGGGCGAGACATGACAGTAAGAGCTTCAGGGCTGAGCCGACCTGAGATTAAATAATAACAATCACCAATGCCAAATTCAGTATGGGCCGAAGTTAAACCTCCCACTCACTGAAAAAAATCTCCGTCAATTTACGATATTTACGATGAACATTGCATCACTACAATTATGTTTCTAACTGTATTTCCAAATAATTTAGGAGTTTCTTAAAAGATCTATGCACTCCCATCCATACCCATACCTTTGTGTACGTGCACATGCATAGATTTTATGTGCGTGTGTATACACACAAATGTAAGTCCACACACGCACACACATACATTACGTCGGAAAATATTTTCTTTTTTATCTTCATGGGCTTTGCTAATTGCTGTATGTTGGTGCCTATACAGAAATTGTAAGCAGAATAACAGTGCAAGAAAGTTCTAGTTCTGCTGAGAAAAACTCAAAAACAGTGTTCAGTGAAGGATTCGTAAAGAGAAGCATACAAGCTGGTGTAATAGAATGATGCTAGCGCTCATGGAGGGTGGGGTAGTACGAGGAGCAGAAGGTATAGGATGTTTATGAACAAGTCTTTGCTAATCAGGATTCTGCTCACATATAACATTGCAAAAACGACAAACATAAAATCGGGTTCCTCTTTCAGACTGAGAGAGGCTACAACCCTAGTCAGTTGATGACAATCATCACCATTAACTAACCATAAAGCACAAATGCTGTAGACCACATCCCAAAGAAGGCCATATGCTTAATTAGCTTTAACCAGGCATATAGATGTGCTGTTTCCTCTTTTCTTCCTTCTCTCACTCATAGATATACCTCTGACCTAGCTAACTGCATTCACCCTCAACCCAAGACTACATGTTCTCCCACCACTTTTGCAGTATTCCACTCCCAGTACCTGCATCAAATATTTTGACCGTTTCTTCTTTCTAGATCAGTAACCCTCCACCAACATTTTTCTCCGGGAATCCACCAACAAATGCTCAAAATTGAACCCCAACTGCACCAATCTGAGAGGTCTGCAATGATGCTGGGTACAAACTTTTCTCCTCTTCCTCTAATTGACTTTCATAAAAACTAGCTAAAAAGAGACAGGAGGTGGTTGTTTATGACACATCCATCACCTTTGACATATTGGAAGAGAAGGCAATATGTTGTTAGCTGGCAAGATCAAAGAGGCTGCCTTTTTAGGAATGATGTACAAAGACATTAGAATAGACCCCGCCCCCATACACAGACAAAGAGCTGAGGAGTTTGGTAGGAATAAGAGAAGCTAAATGAGGAGCACACAATCTGATAGTGTAGAAAAAATTGTGGCAAACAAGAGAAGTGGTTTGGCAGAACTTCAAGAATGCCAGGCCTTACAGTGTTTGTTGAGGAACCCATCTTCCTTCCTGCTGAGGCCCTGTGAAATGTCGTGAGCACTACCCTCCCACCTGACTATAAGATTTATGAAAAAAAAAAAAAAATTAAAACTAGAAGATAACTGACAGAGTGAGTCATACTATTGAGTAAGACTGAGTAGTTTCTACATTACAGGAGTAGAGCAGGCATTACATAAACATGATAATAATAAATCAATTTACACTGTATAACTACTATCCTGGTTAATAATCTAAGTCAGAGAAATTAGGTTGCGCAAAAGTACTAAAAGTAAATTATCATATGTCTAGAAAATGACAGCGAGTTAGTAAAAACATTGAGTTTTGTTTGGGTGTTTTCTCGGTGAGATGGGATATCTGTTATACTCTTTTACTCGTTTCACTCATTTGACTGTGGCCATGCTGGAGCACTGCCTTTAGTCGAGCAAATCGACCCCAGGACTTATTCTTTGTAAGCCTAGAACTTATTCTATTGACTTCTTTTGCTGAACTGCTAAGTTGGGGGGACAAACACAGACACACAAACATATACACACAAACTTATACACACACACA
Source organism: Octopus bimaculoides (assembly GCF_001194135.2). NCBI lineage: Eukaryota > Metazoa > Mollusca > Cephalopoda > Octopoda > Octopodidae > Octopus > Octopus bimaculoides. The sequence goes on from NC_068982.1 coordinate 126,281,714, forward strand.
CACACACACA
>NC_068982.1:126281733-126297550 GCF_001194135.2 Octopus bimaculoides
ATATATACACACACACACACACATATATACAATGGGCTTCTTTCAGTTTCCGTCTACCAAATCCACTCACAAGGCTTTGGTCGGCCCGAGGCTATAGTAGAAGACACTTGCCTAAGGTGCCACGCAGTGGGACTGAACCCAGAACCATGTGGTTCGTAAGCAAGCTACTTACCACACAACCACTCCTATAGTTCCTTTTAAAGGAATTGACAGTAAAACTGTAATTCTCATATTTTATGTTAAACTTTACTACTAAGAAAAGTAAATTTCAACAGTTAATTTTTGAAATAATGATAGCATTGCTATAATCTTAGGTTTGATCAAAGCTTATAAATTTCCTTGTTTTTCGAATAGTTTTAGATATGTATGAATAATGCATGGGCAAATTGACAATCAGGTAAAATCTTAATGGTGTGAAATAAAATAATAGTTTAATGATACCTAAAAACATACATAAAAGAGTAAGCAGATAGTTTAATTTTGCAATATAGAAAGTAATAAAAACAGATCAATTAAAAACAAGGATGCATTTGTAATCAAATTATCACAACAAGACTGAAAATATGAAACAAATTCAATAAGGAAAAGTTTTCAAATTGCGTAAACTGCAAATGAACAGAGAGAAGAAAGGAAAAAAGTTTACAGAAGTTAATATTTTGTGAAAAGTTGTGTAAAAGGAACAGCACAGATATAGGATTTAATTAGGTTTAGGACTAAATCAGGTAGAAGGAAAAGATTTAAAAATAAACAGAAAGTAAAATAAAAACTGTTCTTCACAAAAACAAAACTCTAAAGAATCATTAACTCATTAAAAAACTGGAATCAAAAGGAAGACAGACCAAAGCCAACTCAGTTGAATCAATGCATATGCTGTGTATGCCAAGTATTTCTATTTTCATCATTCGGTTACCCTTTATCATAGACAGTCCAGTTGAATGAAATTGGGGGGTGGGGGGTTTGCTGGTCCAGAGCCTGAAGAAGTGCATTTGCCTCCACAGAGTGAGCTGATCTTTGGACTGGAAGTTAATTATAGTTCTATGACTACTAAGTTAAATTATCTTGCAACACCATCTTGAATAAGATGGGCTGAACATTGAGGTGCCATAGCCACAATATAATGATGACAGGGTATATATTGCCAACTCTCAGATACCTTGTTGATGATGCAGCTATCATAATTGTGAAAAAAAGAAAAAGTATTTTTTATACAATAAACAAAGAGAAAGAGAAGACAGCAGATGCTCTTTCAAGTGTGTATAGTGAACTGATGGATAACCAGCAGTTAAGCAATTAATTTGATTGTTATATTCAGATCATATTTGAAGATATTAAGTAGCCTACACTTTCAGTATACAAGGCAACATCCTCTTACACTGGTCCCACAATGAAAACCCATTATCTGCATGCAACTTCTGTAGTGAATTGGTGAGCAAACAGGAAAAGTAGGCTTCAGAGACCCTTTAGCTGTGTCTCATTAAGGACTTGTCTACCTCTCTGGTGCTGATACCCCAAGAAAATACATCCAGTAGAGTCAATGATTTAAAGGTCATCCAGCCATGGAAACCAAGTTAAAATGACATACACTTGCAGCAGTCTATAGGAGTAGTGGCTCCCAAAAAGAAACGACTCCAACCATGATGACCACATCTAATGCATGCAAGCATAGGAAACGAGTGTAAAATGAAGAGATCAAATCTTGCCATAACAAAGATTTAGTCTTTCGAAGTACAAAGGCTCTTTATTTTTAGTAAAGTGTAAGCTGCACAGATCAAGCCTTTCCTTAAGCCATTAATAACCTAACTGAAGTGAACTGACACAATGAAGAACTGAAGTTGTGTCACAGACTTATGTACCCAGAAATTCACCCAAATGTTTCACAAATCTACCAAATAATACCATGTCTGATGGATGGGTATATAAAATAAAATACCTTGTGCTATTTAGTTAAGTCCCTTTACATTCAAATCTTAAAATCCTGCCCATCATAATAAAATAGGTATCAATCAAGTACTGTACAAGAATTGATTCGAATTGACTATATTTTCCCCAATAGAAAGCGTCATCGGGGGTGGTGAACTGGCAGAAGCAGTTGAGCATCAAGCAAAATGCTTTGAAAATTTATTCTGATACTTCACTTTCTCGAATTCAAATCCTGTTAACATAAACTTCCTTCTTTTCATTGATGAAAGAAGCACCAGCTTATGTAGTGGGGTTGATATAATTTACTCTTCACACAAAAATTTCTGACAGCTTTGTGCTTTTGTTGGAAAGCATTATTATTATTACCATTGTCAAGTGTTCATATTTGCTTGAAATACATCATCATCATCATCGTTTAATGTCCGCTTTCCATATTGGCATGGGTTGGACGGTTTGACAGAGGACTGGCGAGCCAGAAGGCTGCACCAGGCTCCAATCTGATCTGGCAAAGTTTCTACAGCTGGATTCCCTTCCTACATACCTAGTAATAATTATCCAGGTACTTCTACAACTGATGTAAGATAACAGAGTAGAAAAAAAGTTATACATACATATACAAAAGCATGCATACATACATATGTGTATGTATCAAGTTTACTTAGATTTGCAAAATTTTGACCCTCCACTTATTTCTATCATCCATCATGGCACATTCTCCTCAGTGGCATCCTGTGTCGCCTTTTAGTTGTTGTGTCTTCTGTGTGGCCAACCCAACTGTGAGCATTTCCAGGTGTTCAAAGTAGGACGTCATCATTAATTAGCTCCTTTTTTTACTTTTTCAGCTATGTTTATACATACTTACATATTAGTATGTGCACGTGCACACACACACACACACACACACACACACACACACACACACACAAAGTATGAAACAAAAACTGTAAAATATCTCAAATGACAATTTATTTATTATGGTGAGAATTAATACATATGTTTACCAAGTTCTGAAACTTTCCTAACTCTAAATCTAACTATACAAAGACTTGCAAGTGTACACGCACACAAACATCAGTAACTAAAACACTTCCATTCTAATTTAATACAATATATATTTATTAGTTGAAGTACTTGGTTATGTTTAAGTATAAAGCAGTAAATGCAATGTAACACGGTAAAAGTATGGGAGAGAAAGTATCACTTCTAATAATTCCGTTTCCTCCTATAAAAAAACTTAGTTGATTTAACTTGAAGCCAAACAGACATGTCTTATATGAGACTATGTGGATTAATACAGACATTTCTTCAATATACAAAAGAGAATGTTTATTTTGCTGTCTTAATAGATCTAAAATAAAAAAGACTTTTACAGCAAAAAAAACTTCTTTAAAAATTTGCTTTAGTTAAAAGCTAGCCAATAATAATAAAAAAAAAAAAAATAAAAAAAGCATCAGCCCCATATTTATGGATTTTAGAGTAAAAATGGTTAAAGCAGTATTATAGTGGAAGTTTAAAGGAGAAATAGGTAAAGATGAGGAATCTTGGGGGGATGGGAGAGGGGAGAAAAGAAATAGAAATTAAATGGATTTTTTAAAGTGAAATCTGCTTTTGCAGTTTTCAGACTAAAGAAGCAATGTCCAAGTAGAGAAAGAGAGGGAGAGATGGAGAGAGTCAAGGCAATTTTATTGTTAAATCAAATCAATATCTACAAATCTCAAGATGATAGCAGACATTGAAAAAGTACCTTACACATTCTTTCAAGGAACAAAAATTCACTGAGACTATAGCATCACTAATTGCCATAACCACTAAATTAAATAATATCGACAGAATTGTATACCAAACTTTGAAAAGTTTTAAGACAAAATAGATATTTATCTGTATACATTCCAGGTTAATCTAAGAACTACAATTGAATTTCACAACAATTTTACTTTCAGAGGAATGAATATATATAACAAAAGGTTAGAGATATGAATTTTTCAAGTTAAACAAGAAAATGAACATAAATATCCGTATGAACTAGCTGCAGTTAGGAAGTAGATAGTATTCAACTTGTTTTACAATTTAAGAAACGTCTGCTTTAATAATAACATGAAATATTGTCCTACCTTACCCACTTGAACATGCTAAGCAGCCAAATTCCTACACATACACAATCCATACACAATGTGTGGGACCAGAAGGGCAAAATGCCAAATACAAATATAAGAGGGTATGGCTTGGTTGAGTTTAATAGTTTGTAGGTTGTTGTTCTATGTTCAAAACTTGCTAAGCTCATAGTAGCATGTCAGGTTGAGTCTAAGAACCACAACATCACAGATAAAATTTGATACATTTATTTGTTAGTGTTTTTAGTCAACCAATTACTAGATTGGTATTGTTAAATTGCATACTGACTTGATTGCAATTAACTAATAGGCACTTTGTCAGTCGCAATGATGAGGGCTCCAGTTGATCTGATCAATGGAACAGCCTGCTCATGAAATTAATGTGAAAGTGGCTGAGCACTCCACAGACACATGTACCCCTGACATTGTTCTTAAGGGAGATTCAATGTGACACAGAAAGTGACAAAGTTGGCCCTTTGAAATACAAGTACAACTCATTTTTGCCAGCTGAGTGGACCAGAGTAACATGAAATAAAGTGTCTTGCTCAAGGATACAATGTGCTGCTGGGTACTGAAATCATGACCCTATGATTGTAAACCGAATGCCCTAACCACTAAATAATATGCCTTCAAAAGATTGCAATTAGCACATTATGTTATCATGGCCTTAATACTGTTTCTACTTCGCAAATTTTCACCCATCACAGGGGTTTTTGGAATGTAACACCCACAATAGTCAAAGGATTACTGTATATATGTTAATCTAAGGTGGTGAACTGGTAGAATTGTTAACTTGCTGGATGAAATGCTTAAGGACATTTCTTTGACTCTTATGTTCTGAGTTCAAATGCCACCAGACTTGACTTAGTCCAGGGTTGATAAAATAAGTGCCATCTAAGCACTGGGGTTGATATAAGCAACTTAGCCCCTCCCTCAAAATTGCTGGCCTTGTGCCAAAATTTGAAACCAATATATAGTTCAATCTGATTAATAGTTCTGAAACAGCAATATGTTCCAACACCAAGTAGATTCTGGAGAGAGTCTGCTTTTTTGCCCTGTCTATCCAATAGTGAGGCTTCAGCCTGGAAGTGCAGGGGTTTTGGAGAGTATGTTGTTACATCTCAGTCATCACTACTCTCAGATCTGCTCTAGCCCAGGATGGTAGTACCTGTCAAAGGCCCCAGTTATGAGCCAAATAGCAGAAGGTAATCCTGTGAGGGCTTATCTCTAGACATGTGCCATGTAAGTCCAGTAGTGTGTGGATGTGCCTTGATATAAAGGCTTTAAATTGGTTCTTTGTTTCTATGCATGAAGAATAAATTTGGGAGAACAAGAAACAAGCAGAAAAACCAAAACTGGCAGAAGGCAACCGGAAACCACTGTAGAATTTTTTCTAAAGAAATTGAAGATGTTGAACTGTCAATGCAATGTCACGGGCTGACTACTTTTCTCAAAACAAACAAGGAATGTCAAATTATTGACAAATGTTTAAACTTTGGGCATGATACATTATTCATCTTGTTGAATATAGCTAAAGTTTATTAATAAAAATTGAAGAATAATTTTCTTCCATGAAAATTTAAATAATTCTGTAGTAGGAAGTTTATTCCAGTGACCTTAACACTAAACTACTTAAAATGTAATTTAAGAAACTAGTTGCAAATTGCAATCTCAACAACTATATAATATTTACTTCACACCTACAGCTGACACTGTCTCAAATTAATTACATTGTTGTTTATTAGCATTTACAGGTTAAAAGTTATTAATTTTTGATAATTAATAGTTACTTGCTAGAAGGAATTGAATTTCATTCTATTTATTTATTTATTTATTTTGATACATGGAAGAGTGAAGATTTTCTTTCTTTCTTTTCTTTTTTTTACTTGCTTCAGTAACTGGACTGTGACCATGCTGGGGCATTGCCATGAAGAGGTCTAGTTAATTTTATCAACCCAAGTCAAAAAGTCTAGTGGTGGTCTGATCTTAGGCAGGTTTTGTGCACGTTAACCTTCTCCAGCACTCTGTCTGTATGACCTGGGAGTGAGCCTATGCCCTCCCCTGCCACCATTAAATAAACTACTAGAACTAGAGCCATCCATGATTAAATCTGGGATGAATACTGAAGAGGTTTCCTGTTGCCTTCTCCAGGCAGGTGGGATTTGAACTCTGGATAGAGAGCTGGAAGGTATACCAAATAGCATTTCTGCCACTCTCCCACCCACTAGAGCATGAAATGAAGTGTTTTGCTCAAGAACACGTCGCCCAGTCAGGAACTGAACCCATGATCTGACAATCATGTGTGCAATGCCCTAACCACTAGGCCGTATGCCTTCAACCCAAGTACTTATTTTTTATTGACTGCTACTTGTCTAACTGCTATGTTGTGGGGCATAAACGAAGCAGCCTCAATGCAAAGACAGACACAACATATGTTTTCTCTCTCTCTCTTTCACACAGACATAAATACATAAACACAACAGGCTTCCATACAGATTCTATCAATCTATCAAATTTCATTCATAAGGCTAATGTCAACTTGGGGCTATAGTAAAAGACGCTTGTTGAAGATGGCACACAATGGGCTTAATCACACAACCATACAAGTACCTCACAACACACACACAAACAATGAAACTAATTTATGTCTATAAAACTACTGCTGATAATACATCAAGTGTGCAGGAATAGCCATATGAAGTTAGCACTGTTGACAATCCTCAGAATTAATACTTTGCCAGCTTTTTATAATTATCTTTCCCATTCTTCCAGCAAGGTGAAAGGGCAATATAGTTACAATAAGCTAATACTGAAAGCCAGCTTTACTTAACTTGAGTGACCAAGGCTAGTGGAATTTTTTTTATGTGTGTGTTCATATACATATGTATGCATGTGTTAGAATGAAGGAAGGATTATACTCATTGTTAGCATCAAGGAAACACCAATCCTCACAAAGTTCTCAAAGAAACCTTTCACAGGCCATTTGTACACTCACAGCAGGAGTAACTCCAAGGCTGACTTCTTGTAACCATTTATAATGGAAGGGTGTTAAATTTCTTCAGATCAGTAACTCACTAGCATTCAGATTAATCTGTCAAATGTAATGCTTATGTATTCACGTGTTACTTCATAGCTTTGAGATTTCGATGATGGAATTGTTTATTTTTAGAATGACATTGTAGGGTAAGCGTGAGAAGCCAGATCTGGCCAATTCAAATATAAAAATGTAGAATATTTTGACCTGATAAGGCAAGTTTAACACTGCAGCATTCAAATCATTCTGTCTAAATGTAATGTTTATTTATTCGCATGGATTTTAATTAATCATGCATTATCTCAATTATATGTGCTTTGCTTGTTTGCCAGTAAGCTGCAATTTGGCACAGCGATGGTGATTCCATCAGGGGTTAAAACACTTGGAAGTCATAGACAGATGAAACAACTCACCCCAAATCCCATTCAGGAGCAACGGAAATCAATGTTTCCCCCCATTTCTGTGGATCATCAAATTGAAGGCAAACTAAATTGCCAGTCCATGACTATATGCAAATAATATAAAAAGACCATTTTCTGGTATATCCTGATAATGCATATGTAAGGTATGGCCTGTTTAAAAAGCTCAAGGGTTGAAAATTAAACGGTTAAAGTAGGACTAAAACTAGATCCATGAATTTCTAACCAACCATCTAGTATTTAATCAATTTGGTGCACTACATTCAGCCCACTACACTGTTGGCTGGTAGAGTTAAATGTCTTGACAAAGGATGCAAATGAGCTAAAAAAAAAAAAAAAATTAATGACCTACAAACTGAACCAGGAAACTGAATACATAGACAATTTATTTACTATCTTATACACAACATCTACAGACACGCCCACCTCATTTACTCACGCACAGTTGGTGATATCTGCCAGTAATACAACTACTTTTATGTAATATTTCTAAACTGGCTGCCTTCCACACCACCTAATACTCAAATCACAAGAATTTTACCAATGGGGAAGCCACCAGAAGGAAGTATTAAGAAAAATATTAAACTTGCATTTATTATATATACCATAATCATCGTTTAATGTCTGTTTTCCATGCTGGCATGGGTTGGACAGTTTTCTTTTTCTTTAATCTTTTAGTCAAAAGAGAGAGAGGAAGCAGTCTCACAATTCTTTACAGAACCTCTAAGACTGGTGGTAGGAAGGGAACTAACCCAAATGCTTGCAACAGAGCAGACTTCACTAAAGGCATCCAAAGTGCCAGATGATGGTGCTAAATTAAACGATGGGGGTCATGGTAGGATTTGAACTCAGAACACAAAAACAAAATTTTGCAAGGTATAGTCAGACGTTCTCCAGATGTGACAATACCACTTCCAGGCTAGTGGATAGGCAAGAACTTAAAAGGATATTCCATGAAGTGTAATGAGATGAGAATAAAAATGGAAACAAGACAAGGGTGAGATAAAACAAGATTTGTCCATACTGACCAGAAAAAGGTACATCCACACTGCTATCTGTGATAGCACTGAAGCTACTGCTTTCATCAATCTCAGATTGGGGAGGAGTAACATCTAAAGCGAGAGCCATCAGACCGCTTTGAGATTCTGAACAGAAGTCACCTTCTAGCTTTCTCTTTGGCATTGTGCTGCTAATATCTACGACAGCCGTACAAAAATATGGATATTCACTGAATGATATAGCTACCACTTGTATTCACTGTAGCGCTGGAAGAAAAAAGAAAAAAAAAACAAAATAATATATATTTCAATTGTAATAAGAATTCATAAAAACAAATAAAAAACGAATTGAAATGAAGAGAACAAATGAATAATAATAGCAGTGTTGACAATGGTGATGACTCAAAAGCTTCTTAACAGACAGAAGTGAATGTCTATTCCAAGTTATAGGCAACAGCAATTTTTTTTTCAGGCCACTGGGGTGCAAAAAGAAAAAGGAAATTTTTTTTTCCTTTTCTGTTTTTGCAGAGGGTTAGATCTTTTCAAGAACGTCAAAACTTATTTAACTTTTTCTGAATCTTGTTTTTTGTAGCTCCTGACAGTAGCATGAAGAATATTGTATACTCATACAAGCACTCTAACAGATTTTTATTTTTTTTCCGCCCTTCTAACGCCTAGCCAGGCTCATGGGCCCGGTTTCCCGGTTTCTATGGCGTATGTGTTCCCCCCCTCCCAGCTGGACGGGACGCCAGTCCATCGCAGCGTTACTCAAGAAACAGGAAGAAAGAGTGAGAGAAAGTTGGAGCGAAAGAGTACAACAGGGGTCGCCACCACCCCTTGCCGGAGCCTCATGGAGCTTTAGGTGTTTTCGCTCAATAAACACTCACAACGCCCGGTCTGGGAATCAAAACCGCGATCCTCCGACCGCAAGTCCGCTGCCCTAATCACTGCGCCTCCACTGTAACAGATACTGGAAAGTTATTGATTAGAACAATTCATTAAAAATTAAGCTAATTAGTACAGTATATTGAAGAAGGTAGGAGCCCCAAGAAATAAAAAAATAATCTAAGAGTGTGGTGATATAATAAACCTGGGCAGATACTAGTCTCATGCCAATCATTACACTCTTGGAGTGGTTGGTGTAAAGAAAGGCATCCAGCTGTAGAAAACCATGCCAAATCAGACTGGAATCAGGTGCAACCTTCTGGCCCTGGTCAAACCGTCCAACCCATGCCAACATGGACAATGGACGTTAAATGATGATGATGGGCAAGGCCAGGTATGGCCTCTAGTAGAGACTAAGAAATCCAGATTGCAACAAGATTATAATTTGGTGTTGCAAAGTAGTTAACATAACTGTAGTTTAATACTATCATTTCCCCAGTCATATATTATAGAAAACATACTAAATCTGAAATCTGTTAAGTGACATGAACAATTTACCTAAAGAATTACAAGATCATACACATTAGATCTGCTTTATACTACAGTTTAAATTTGACAGTCTCTATTGACATAATCTATCTCTATTAAAGATTCATAAACTCATTTTTGGATAGCATGTCCCTAAAAGTAGGCAGTTAAGAAGGCCACAGGGTTGAAGGGACATACAAATGGAGGTACCATATATGGCTCTCTGAGATATTAAACTAACTTCTAGTGTCATGAAGCTACTTCAGGAGATACTTGTCTGGAAAGCCAAACAGATTATTTCATTATATTGTATAATATCTATGCAACATTACTTTCCTTACGTAATGATTGATGTTGCTTGTCCAAACGATAAAAACAAAAATACATTTAGGAAATAAATTATAAGAAACTTTCCAAATGTGGAACTGAAAATAAGTAGAGAAAGACTAACAGTAGCAATCCCCATTGTGATATTTATCTTAGAGCTTTTTTCTGCTAGACCCAGCATGTAGGTCATTGACCAAATGTCAGTTGTAGTTCATTGGCACATGCCTGTGATGTGCATCTCTACCTTAACACATTTTTGTCTTATGTCTAAGCCATAGTTGTTTGAAGCGTTACCAGCGTCTCCTTACTGGCACGTGAAAAAACATTCAAGCGAGGTCATTGCCAATGCCACTGGACTGACTCCTGTGCAGGTGGCATGTAAAAAACACCATTTTGAGCGTGGCTGTTGCTAGTACCGCCTGACTGGCCCTCATGCCGGTGGCACGTAAAAAGCACCTACTGCACTCTCGAAGTGGTTGGCATTAGGAAGGGCATCCAGCAGTAGAAACTCTGCCAGATCAGATTGGAGCCTGGTGCAGCCATCTGGTTCGCCAGTCCTCAGTCAAATCGTCCAACCCATGCTAGCATGAAAGGCAGACGTTAAATGATGATGATGATGATGATAATGATGAATGTTCGTAGGATAGTGTTGTGTGGAGTTAGAGATGTGACTGGGTGATCGAGGGTTAATTGAATATGGAGCAGCAGGCACTGTGTGGGTTGATGCTTATATGTCTAGACGGTCTTTCCATTAGTGTTTTTATTCTATTTGGGTGTGGTCTGTGTGCAGTTTGTAATGATGCCAAGTTTTTCTATCTTGTGCTCTTTGTAGTTTATAATGAGATGTGTTTGTGTGTATGCTGTTGTTTAGCCCCAGGTCAACCCAGATCAAGCAGAGCTGTGATCACAGGCATTCCAAGAACTACCATACTGTTATTTGATATCTCTAGGACTGCACTATCGACAAGATCTTACCATATTTGTATTTAGTATGCAGAACACTCCTTTGGGATATTTTCCTTCGGCTATTTTGTTAATCATAAGCAACATCATAACATTCCCATAATTTTGTAATTCTTGCCCACTGAGAAAATCTAATAAGGCTGAAAGCTGTCTGTTGCATTCACTCAATGGACTTTAAAGGACAAGATCCAAGTTGTAGAATATAAATATTCTAAAAAAGAAATTTGATAAGCATGTTACTGGTGTTATCTCCTTTGCTTTGTTTTTTTGTTATTTTTAGATTTTAACCCTTTTGTTGCCGTATTTCTGTTGAGATGCTCTGTGTTTCTTTCATTTAATTTTTAGTAAAATAACTTAGTTATCATTAAGCTAGTGTTAGGAACATAAATTATGACTTAGGTTTGGTGGAAAATTTTAATTCAGAACTTCTGGTTGTATTTAACCCTTTTGCTATAATATTTCTGTTGAAATACACCACCTTCGTTTTATTTCATTTTTAAACTGATAAAGAATTTAGTGAAATAGCTTTGTCGTTATTAAGCTGGCATTTGAAACAAATTAGTGTGAAATTTTGAAAGAAAAAGGCATGGCCGTGTGGTAAAAAGCTTGCTTCCCAACCACATGATTCTGGGTTCAGTCCCACTGCATGGCACTTTGGGCAAGTGTCTTCTACTATAGCCTCAGGCTGACCAAAACTATGTGAGTGGATTTGGTAGAAAGAAACTGAAAGAAACCCATCGTATATGAGTGTGTGTGTTTACCCCCTCCCACCATGTTGGTGTGTTGGCAAAGAGATCAATAAAATAAGTACCAGGCTTAAAAAAAAAAAAGTACTGAGAATGATTCATTTGACTAAAAGTTCTTCAAGGCAAGTGTTTCAGCATGGCCACATTCTAATGACTGAAACAAGTAAAAGACGAAAGATGGTGTTTTAACATTTTTGTTTGTAAGTAAAGCAGCAAGCTAGCAGAATTGTTAGCACGTCAAACAAAATGCTTACTGACATTTTGTCCATCGTTACATTCTGAGTTCAAATTCCACTGAGGTTGACTTCACCTTTCATCCTTTCAAGGGCAATAAAATAAGTACCAGTTGAGCACTGGGATCAATGTAATCAACTTAACCCTTCCTTTGAAATTGCTGGCCTTGTGCCAAAATTTGAAACCAATATTTTGTTTATAAGTGAGTAGTAAAGAATGGAGTTAAAAATTGTAGTGATGTTGATGATCATTAAAATAATGTGCGTAGAGCTTCTCTGTTGGAGTCATCTTGTATTCTTTGAACGAGGCTCTGTATGATTAAGAGTTGAGAGTGTCGTGGGCAGGAAAGGAAAATTTGCATTAGTAATATTTAATTAATTTTTCTAGGATTTTTTAAGGTTTAAATAATAATGCATCTGTAGAACAATACTTTGGCTGGGTTTTAATTAAGTTTTAGAAATGCAATTATTTTACTCAATTTCCAGATTCTGTGGAATTAGCAATATTGGAAAGAACAATAATTGTATCCCAGTTCTGCTCTGATGCTATACATCAATGATTAAAGATATTCCAACCATGTCTTCCAATTTTCCTTTTTGGGGTACATCATAACAAGGATTATAGAATTCAATCTGTCCTTTGTCACGATGACAGGGTGTAAATTAAGTTTTATTTGGCTGCTAATTCCAGCACGTCAGCTCTCATAGCAGAGTGCCTGCTTCACTAATGGGGTGTAAGTAACAAGTGAATAAAACTTGCAGTAAAGTTTAAATTAACAACATTTTTTTGAATATCTATATATTTGCTATATACTAACTTGGTTCTTTCATTGTGGGACATGGATTTATTAGGAAATTGAAGTGAAGCATAGGATGAAAATGTGGAGGCGTGTGGTTAGGGTGTCAGCCTCATGATCGTAAGATTGTGGTTTCGATTCCTGGACTGGGCGACGCGTTGTGTTCTTGAGCAAAACACTTCATTTCACGTTGCTCCAGTCCATTCAGCAGGCAAAAATGAGGAACGCTGCGATGGACTGGCGTCCTGTCCAGCTGGGGAACACATACGCCATTGAAACCAGGCCCATGAACCTGGCTAGGCTTTAAAAGGGCGCATTTATTTATTGTATAGGATGAAAATGCTTGAGAAACTCTGGTGTAGAGGGGTTCCTTCACTGGCTCATAATAAAAATTGTCGAAAATATTGAAGGGTGCAGTAACTCCCTATGTTTTATGAATACATTTGTGATTTGGCTAAAGTGCTAAAGTTTAACTCTATAACATTCAGATTATTCTGTCTAATATAATGCTTATGTATTTACACTGAATTAATCGTATTTCATAGCTTTGAGAATTTGATGATGTAATCATTTATTTTAAGAATGACATTGTAAGGAAGGTCTTAGAGGCCAGATCTGGCCAGTTTGAATATAAAATGGGTAGAATATTTTGGCCCAGATATGACTGGTTTAAAGGGTTAATTTTTTTTTTTTTTCCATTACTTCCTTACTGCTTTTCTGATATTTTTGATATAAAAAGTGGGCCAAGGTCTAAATAGAAAGTATCATGTGTTTTACTTTTTTGTCTACTTTATATAATGTTTAGTGACTGACATGGAAAAGCATTTGACAAGTTTACTTGTTATTGGGAATGTATGTTACTTCAAGATATTATTGTGAAGTGTGATTAGGTGTGGTCTTTTTCAGGGTTTGCTGATGTCCTGTCAATTACTTTGCACACTGTTGGCAGTTTATGTTAAATAATAACAAATGTTCGCCCATTTTCTACTTTTCCTTTGGTTTATTTTCTTCCCTATATTCTCATTTAGTTTAAGTTTTCTTTTGTTTTTGTTGAATGTGTTGTTGTTCAGTTATGTTTGAGGTTGTCCTTATTTTTATCACATCTATTACTTCAGTTTCTGCAATTATTTTATTGTGTGTACGCACCAGAATTATCATCTATATTAATGACTGTGGCGTTGTTGAATCCTGTATGTAATTGTAAGATGATGCAATTTGTCGTTAGTAGATAGAACTGGTTCCATTAAGCTTTGGCAAAGTGTTCGTTTTGTCTGTTGATGTGTGAATGCACTGTGATGATGATGATGATGATGATGATGGGCAGGTGATTAGAGGAGTGTTATGAATTGTTTGCCATATGATTGTGGTAAATAGGTGTGTTAGTATATAAAGAATATAATCTAGAAAGGAGTTATTATTGTTGTCAGGTGAGTAAGACACAGATGTGTTGTTTAAGAGGTAGGGGAAGTATGGCCTGTCCTCTCTTCTCAGGGTGTAATCATAGATCGGAAGGGTCTCCTGTTATAGGTTTATTTCTTGCTTCATTACAATGTGACAACCATATAGAATGGTGATAAAGTTTCTTAATTACAAGACAAAGTGCTGAATTGCAATGTGTTGAGTATTTATTTATTTAGGTCAGTGGTTCTTCACTGGGGCCCATGTTAAGATTTTGTTAAAATTGATCTGCAATAAATTGGTTATACTTCTACAGTACATAAAATATTTTAATCTTTTCTTTTTTATATATATAATTCCTTATAATATTTGATTATAAAGATATATTATTAATAGTAGGTGCAGGTGTGGCTGTATGGTAAGAAGCTTGCTTCTCAACCACATGGTTCCGGGTTCAGTCCCACTGCGTGGCACCTTGAGCAAATGTCTTCTACTGTAGCCATGGGCCGACCAAAGCCTTGTGAGTGGATTTGGTAGAAACCCATTGTGTATATATATATATATAACACCAACCACTTCGTGAGTGTAGTGGGTGCTTTTTACGTGCCAGGCTGTACAATGTTTTCCCCAACCTTTATCTAACCCAGTGGTTCCTAACCAATGTTTTTTTGTATCCCCCATCACTTAAGTAGTTGTTATGTCTAGCGTCCATGTAAGTGACAAGTAAAGTCCCATGACTAAACTAACTTAACATGGATGATAATTTATAAATTTTATTCTAAAAATAGACTGAATAAGCTTTTAACAGTGAAATGATAAAAATCAATTGCGACAAAAGTTGTAAATTTACTTTCTACATTGCAAATTAATGATTTCCCTGTGCCCGGTGAGAACTCATTTTATTTTAATAACCATTACTAGTTTTATTGTGTATAACATAATTACTATTATAGGTGAAATTTAGTATTCTTTTATTTGTTTCAGTCATTTGACTGTGGCCACGCTGGAGCACTGCCTTTAATCGAGCAAATCGACCCCAGGACTTATTGTTGGTAAGCCTAATACTTATTCTATCAGCCTCTCTTGCTGAACTGCTAAGTTACGGGGACGCAAACACACCATCATCAGTTGTCAAGCGATGTTGCGGGGACAAACACAGACACACAAACATATACACACACATACATATATATACATATATACGACGGGCTTCTTTCAGTTTCCGTCTACCAAATCCACTCACAAGGCTTTGGTTGGCCCGAGGCTATAGTAGAAGACACTTGCCCAATGTGCCACACAGTGGGAATGAACCCGGAACCACTCACAAGGCTTTGGTCGGCCTGAGGCTATAGTAGAAGACACTTGCCCAAGGTGCCACACAGTGGGAATGAACCCGGAACCATGTGGTTGGTAAGCAAGCTACTAACCACACAGCCACTCCTGTGCCTATATATATAT
>NC_068982.1:126297730-126304278 GCF_001194135.2 Octopus bimaculoides
TGTTACTGACTTGGCATATTTTTCTTTTACAAATTTTATTATTTTCTTGTACAGCAAATATTCTAGCCCTGATCGTTCAGTCCCTCACCACTTATATTATTATGTCTATTGTTTTAAAAATTGGAATTTTTCAACACGGTTTTTCTTTATTTTTTGATGATGGTAAGAAACAGTTTGAGGGGATTTAGCTACTAATTCTAGTAAAGGCTCCTTGACTGGCTCATGCAAGACCCGGAAGTAAAAATTTGTGCACAAATTTTCATAAAAATTGAAATCAATGAAGAAAAAAAAATTGAAATAAAGAAAGAAAACCCCAGAAAGAAAAATACTTAAAATGTCTTTTCACATTTCAAGAATAAAATGATAATAAAGTTAATAATAATAAAAAAAAAGAATAAAAATAAAAAAAACTAGATTTTTTTTTTAGTAGCGGTAGTTCTCTAAGCAGAAAGAAAAAGGAAAGAAAGAGAAAGAAATGTTTTTATTGTGCATTTCAATTTTGATAATAGTCTGAGTTAAGTGAAACCTCAAAATATTGAGAGCTGCACTACTGTAGAGTAAGATTTAAAGTAAGCTAATTCACTTCACTTTTAATGTCCTTGAGAATGGTAATTAATGCTACAAAATCTTACCCTACTTGCAAAATAAAAAAAGAAAGAAAGAGAAAGAAAGAAAAAGAAAAAGTGGTTTGCGACAAAATGATAAAATACATGTATATAAAAAGTATTAAAGATGCCTAAAGACACTGTATCAAGTACCAGAATATATGACACAGAGTCAAAGGCAATCTGAAGCTTTATGACAACAAGATAGACTTCATAATTCATCAGGAAACAAGATACAATTGACAAAGCATTCCAGAGAGTAACTTAGAATTACACAACTTTAATAGTCGACCCTAATAAGCGAAAAGAAAAGAAAAGGAGGTGGGGGTAGCTTCAAACATACCACAGTAACACTGCACTTGACAGAAAATCTCAGTGCCAGCAGTTGGGTGTGGATACTATGTCTTTTCATAGTGAAGAATGATGTACCCATCAAGATAAATTAGTAATTAGTGTTGAACTCGGACAAAAGACAATCTGGAGAGGGAAGATATGGAAGTTGAAAAATTCTTTAGCAAGACATAGGTTCAGAAATATATTAGGTGCCATTGTTGAAGATTTGATATTTCAAGTAATTCATATAAAGTGGCCATTTCCTGGATGCAATGAAACTATTTTTGTAAATGTTTATTCTTTTCTACTCTAGGTACAAGGTTTGAAATTTTGGGGGAGGGGACCAGTTGATTAGATCGACCCCAGTATGCAACAGGTACTTAATTTATCGACCCTGAAAGGATGAAAGGCAAAGTCAACCACGGAGGAATTTGAACTCAGAACATAAAGACAGACGAAATACTGCTAAGCATTTTGCCCAGCGTGCTAACGTTTCTGCCAACTCGCTGCCTTTTCTAAATGTTTATTAAGATTAGTATATGTTGAAATTAAAGACTTAAATAAATAAATAAATAAATAAATTAGAGTATTGGGACAAAAAAAATTACAGAGTAGTAAAAATTACATGCATTCAGTCAAATCCACAAATGGAGATCCATTACTTGTTTTAATCATGGAACTACTGCCACCCTGGGGCACCACCTTGAAGGATCTAGTCAAACAAATTAACCTAGTACTTAATTTTTTCATGTCTGATACTTATACCAGCTTTTTGCTGAACCACTAAGTTATTGGAGATGTAAACTCAGGTACCGCACACATATATGTACATATACACACACATAATGTATTTCCAACTTCTATCAAATGCAGTCTTAAAGCACTAGTTGGCCCATGGCTAAAGCAGAAAACATATGCCAAGAATGCTGCACAGTGGGACTGGACCATACAGCCATGCCACACTTAGACTAATTGATAATAATTACTTTAAAGGTAATGTCTTAATTAAAACATGAGAAATGAACAGTGACAAATAATGATAGTTAGGAATGCTGAGAAGAAATGGCTCATTTATGATCATATCACAAGTGAAGATTCTGGATTATTTTTACCATTAATAGATGCTAATCCATTTAAGTATTTTCTCAATACTGTCACTTATTCTGAGTTAGAAGATTTAAATAAAACCAGATGATTCTTTGCCTCAAACCTTCAGGTCACATACAAGAGTATCTATTAATTTTGCATTATAACAGACAATAAACAAAAATATATGGTTTCAGATATATGGTTTCAAATGTGTCTCAAGAATTTATTATATTCAATTAAAATTAGATTCATGTGTTGTGTGTACATGCATGTATAAATGTTTATTTTACATTAGATCTTTCTTGTAAATATTTTTGTGTTTTTATAAAGCGATAAAGTGTTTGCACCTAAGTAGAATTGCTCAGCATATGTCGTCATGTCGTGCATTATCTTTACTTCATAAAATCAACTTAAAAAAAAAAAAAAAGGACGGGGAGTCCTCTTGATATGAAAATATGGGAGAGAAAATACATAAATCAGTACATTTATTCAGTTTAAGCACATTTTCTTTTCATATACTAACACATTTAACATCCATTTTTCAAGTTAACTGGATGTTCATTAAGTGTACAGTTCTAAACCTATGCTAAGACAATCCATGATCCATGCCAAAGAATACAATAAGATGTCTATACTTTTGATATACAACAGTGGGTTTGCTATATCATTTTTTCTGTCATTCTGTATTGAGTTTTATTGAATCCCATTTTTGTTACAAAATAAAAGATCCAAATGATTGTAGACATTTGAAATTCTCATTCAGACTGTCACTCTATTACCATAGTCTGGGACAGCTATATTATTTACACTTATTTTACACTCATTACATTGGGTTTTCTCGAGCAGATGCATTTATCAATAAAACATCACAGATAATCATTGATTATCTACTGCCGAAAGAAAATCATCATTTTGATTCTTTTGCTTGTTTCAGTCATTTGACCGTGGACATACTGAGACACCATCTAGAAGAATTTTAGTCAAACAAATTAACCTCACCCCACATACATATGATGGGAATCTTTCAGTCTCCTATAGCCTTAGGTCAGCCAATACCTTTCTAGTAAATTTGGTAGACAGAGACTGTGTACATGTGCATGTATGTGAATGGTTACATTCTGCATTTCTATGAAAGATCAGGGTGCTGCAGACGGTGCTGTCAGTTGTCACACCCCTGTCAACAAATCTTTTAAGCAAGGGAATTTTTCATTTCAAAGACAGGTAAGGTTCAGCTATGTCTGGAGAGTCAACTAATCGTGTGGAAGCCAGTTGTGTGTGTGTGTTTGCACTGCCACCACCACCACCATTTAGCTATCAGTGTTGGTTTGTTTATGTCCCACATAACTTAGCAGTTCAGCAGAAGTGACTAATAGAATAAGTACCAAACAGATAAGTAAGTACAGGGGTTGATTTGTTCAACTAAATTCTTCAAGGTTATGATCCAGCATGGCCACAATTGAATGATTGAAACAAGGGATAAAAGTTGAATAATGATAGGAAAGTGTATAGTGTAGAGTAGGCTAGCACGGTGGGCAGGTTGAACTGTTGCAGGCCTTTGACAAAAAAGGGATAAATGGAAAACAACTAGGGTGACAAAAGCATATGGAATCCTTGTGGAACTATGCAAAAAGAAGAAGAAAAAAGGGGTGGTAGAAAAAACAGAAATAAATGAGACACCTGTGCTCATTGCACACAATTACTCTTATTTAAGGAAGTTTATGTGGAGTTATGCCTTTCCTGGTGGTGGTGGATTTTAACAATTATTGAAAGATGTTTGATCCATTGATCATTTGTAATAAAAAAAATAATAATTGGTTTTAACAATTATTCAAAGATATTCAAGTTTATCCTGTGCATATAAAAAACAAAACAAAAATAAACTATCACTTTTTGCTCTGGAAAACGCTTTTTTTGTTTGTTTTTTTTTTTGAGGAGAGAAAAAAAACTTCACTCTTTGATTCCCTTTGAAGCGACACTTTTTAATTCCCTTTGAAGCATAACATATGAACACATAACGTAACAAGCAGAAATAATGTTATAGATTCTAATACTTCATTTGAACTGACATTAGATCTTCACTGTGGAAAACCACTTCAATACTGAAGCAGTGAACTGTCTTTTTTGCTTTGTCTCTAGAGAAGGAGAGTAGCCTGAACCTTTTCATTGATCTCTCTAGTATTAACATAACATAATAAAAATAAAATGCAGTGAATAAACAACACATTTCTTTAGATATTCAACTTAAAAGATTATATACCCTCAAATAAGCCTATTGCAAGAAATCTTTGAAGTCAAGGAAACCATCTATTCCAAAAGTCCTTAAAAACATTTCAGACAAACTCTATTGGGGAAGAGACAGCATATATTCCTTTCACTTTGGGTAAACCATATGAACATCATACAAAGATTACAAATTACTGGCAATTTCTGGGCCACTAATTTAATGAAGCAAAACTGGAGTGCAACATCCACATCCCTTATTATCAACGTCACTATAAAATTTGTAATCATTGAAGTTGACAACAGAGGAATTTATGAATTTTTGTGAGAACCTAGAATAATTCTTTTTTGGAACAGTGGATCTTGAAGCACAGAAAGCTATCAACATGTAAATACTGGGTTGGAAAAATCCTTTTGGGATAGAAGAAATCAAAGGCAGCCCTTCAACATGTTTGTAGCCAATATTTCAACTTAATATTATGCTGCTTTTTTAATAGCATTATGTATTTCCCAAAAACAAAAAAATTTAAACCACGTTTTATGATATTTTTTCTATTTTGACTGGGGGTGATAAATTGTCAGAAACTAAACACATAAGACTAAATTTCTTACAGTCTTGTGTCACTCATTTTTGGCTTTAAATCCTACAGGGGGTGCTGTTATTTTTCATAAAATCAATACCAGTATGACACTGGGGCCATTTCTATTGGCTACCCATTCTCTACTCAAATTAGTTATATGCCCAAAAGAGACCACCATCATCATCATCGTTTAACGTCCGCCTTCCATGCTAACATAGCAGATAGCAGCAACGTTTGGTGTGGCCTAAAATAAACAAGAATTTAGGTCACCTAGTTTTAGCTTTGTATATATTATTATGCTTATTGTTAACTTTGTCTTGCACAGCAACATTATTTCATTCTCCAAAATGTGGTATTTGGATAATGAAACAGGTTGAACCCCATGTCTACATGTTCAATCCTTATCTAAGTACTATATGCTGATTTGATTAGATTTACTCTTGATCTACGCAGTATCTCTCTTTTATAAAAAGTATGTGACTGTCATTTACTAGTGATATTGACTGCTTTCATGGTTAGTAACCCTTAAACATTCAGATTACACTATTAAATATAATACTTTTTGTTATTCATATTGTATTGAATTAATTATGCGTTATCTTTGAGTTTTTGATGATGTGATTGTTTTTATTTTTAGAATGACAATGTAGGATAGGCATGAGAAGTCAAATCTGGCCAGTTTAAACTTAAATGAGGCAAAGTATTTGGGCCTGGTATGGCTGGTTTAAATGATAAAGGCTGCCACCTTCCAATAATAACTCAAATTTTAGGTCAGTAGTTTTGAGGGGAGATGGTAAGTTGATGACATCAACTCCAGGATTTGACTGGTACTTTATTTTAACAGCCAAAGTTGACCTCAGTGTGATTTGAACTCAGAATGTAAAGAACTCAAAGAAATGCCACTAAGTGTTTTCATACAAAAAAGGTACTTGTAAGAGTTATTTCTTTTTAAACATTTATTACTTCCACAACTAGAAATGCATTTTGAGGGGCTGCAATTCGTTTGTCAAAATGAGAACAAGTTGTGGTACCTTCAGTGGTTTGCTAGGGGTTCTAAGCAAATATTTGCTCTCAAACATTGCTACATGACAGGATGTCTTTTTGTTTTTCCTCCCATAGTTCTTGGTTCTAATTAGAGACAAATACCACAGACTTATGCAAAGCTTGGATGCATTTAATTCCATGAGACATTAAGTACTGGCATTTCATAAGTACTAGCTCCACAATATAACAATATTCCATAAAAAAAACATCTATCCTACATAGATACAAAATACAAAATCTAGAACTTTCTATGCCACTTTGTTTTTTGCTAAAAGTTCCTGATGACTTCGAAATCAAATGTTCAGTAATACAAGAACACAACTTGTGGGATCACTAATATTTCCAAATGTTACTATAATATTGTCTGAATAGGAACTCATTTAAATTATAATTATTTTGTTATTGAAATGGGAGTAACTTAGACCAGCAAATTAACCCTTTCGTTACTGTATTTAATTTGAGATGTTCTGTGTTTCTTTCAATTACTTTAAATATAACAAAGAATTTACTAAAATAACTTAGTTATCATTAAGCTAGTGTTAGGAACGTAAATTGTGACTAAGGTTTTATGGAAGATTTTAATTCAAAACTTATGAAAACAAGACATTTGTACTCAGAGCCAGATCTAGTTTCAGCCGGGTTGGTAACGAAAAGGTTAACATGGCAGTGGTCTGGA
>NC_068982.1:126304288-126317930 GCF_001194135.2 Octopus bimaculoides
GGGGGGGGGGGGTAGAAAATTAGTAAAGATAGGTAGATGAAAAATCTTATTCTAAATTATGAAAATTTAAGAAGTCTTTATTGGAACAGCAATCTTAATTTGAGGAACTCTTTAGCTTGTACACATGTAGTTCAATGGAATGGCTCTCATTAAGTCAAAGGTGCAAAAAAGACTAACTCATAACCTTCAAGCCATTAACAATGGTAATTTTCCCAAGGTACAATGCAGTGGGAGTGAACCAAACATCACATGGTTGGGAAGCAAGCTTAACTACACAGACAAGACTGCACATTACCACAATTCACCACACACACCTTCCCCCAGTCACCCACAGGAGGAAGAAAAATCCCTGCAAATGATGGCTGAAGTATGTCACTCAGCACAAATTCTGCTGCAATATTGAAAGTACAAGACTGAAAGGTGGACATTAATTACTATATAACAATATAGTGTGGGTTATTAATATGCAATATCAACCAATAGTGTTTTGCCTAAGAGATATTGCAACTGGAAAGAGAGAGGGAGAGAATTATTTGTTCGATCTGGAGAACGGGGCAGTGCCCTTAGGCTTCTCAGGGTCTCCTTAATCAGCAAGATCAATGCCATAAATGTTCCTCTTGTAAGTCAACACCTGTTTGAAAAATAAGAGCAGGGAGAGAATTCTGGTCAACTGATGTCCTGGGTAGGAAGGAGCAGAAGAAGTGTTGAATGCAGGGCCTGGCCACAATGTGGGTAATACAGGTGCCATATGGCTAAGTGGTTTAATTTCATTTTACAACCACGAGGTCCTCGGTTTGTTTAAGATGTTACAAAGTGACATCTTAAACAAATTTCACTTTCTATAGCCTCAGGTTGACCTTTATCTGTTGAGTGAAATTGGAACAACGGAAACTGCAGAGAAGCCTGTGAGGTGGATTGTACCTGTAATTCATAGAGAATGGCCTTGTTATACACCTGTGTCACCTTGATTCTACTTGAGAAATGCATTGAGTGAACAGGTGCCTGTGGAATGGTCGGCCACTTGCACGTGAATTTGAAGCAGATAATTCAATTGATCAAACAACTGAATCCTTATTGTCAAATGACAAGGATTCTCCACCCATATATACAGAGAGAGAGAGAGCTAGAATCATATTTACATGCATGGATGTAGTCCCACCCTGGGCAAGCATCTGCTATAGTCCCAGGCCAAATAAGTGGGTCAGAAACTAAAGAAGCTTGTAGTGTGTTTGTGTGTGTGTGTGTGTGTGTGTGTGCATGCGCATATTTTTGTGCACCCTTGTCTACACATCATGTAATGGTTATAAATGTGCGTTACTATTATACAAGCAATGTTTTTTTTTTTTTTTCTAGTTCTGCATGAAAATCATGTTTGACCATAGGGGAAATATTACCATGCTTGGAAACAGGAAAGGTATCCAGCTGTAGAAATCTACCAAAACAAGTTACATATGACCCATGTAAGAATGGAAAAGTGGATGTTTGATGGTGATGATGAGGAAATATCACAACACACTCAAATAAAAATTCAGAAATTTGAAGCTAACTATTATATCATTTTTAAAAACAGCTGATTACAACATTAAGTTGAAGATTGTATTGCAGTGTTAAATATACACACATAAATATATAATGGATGGTGAGAAAAACTATCTTTATGAAAAGATTCAGTTTTGCTTTTGGATTTTTATAAAATTCTTAAGAGTTTTATTAGCTAGCAAGCTCTGAACATTAATTAAACTGGGTGCATTTTTATTTTATTCTTCAATTTTTTTTTTCTTTTCTTTTTTACTTTTGTAACTCTAGGTAAATTTGTAATTTGACACCATTTATATTCAACAAGCAAAGTATGTGCCAGACAAAGAGTTAATTTCGACAAAATAAGAAAGTACAGGTTGGAGACAGACAGATACTGTAAGAGGACGGTACGCATGATGTTAAAACATGTTAAATAAATAAAAAACGAAATGGGAAAAATAAAAATGTTGCATAAAAGAAATCAACTAGAAATATGTCAATGTTTTTCTAAGGAAAATAATAAAAAGAAATATGACAGAAAACAAAAACAAAACAAAAAAGATTAAAGTTTTTTTTTTTTTAACTGTCCTACCCCCATCACACTTCTACCTGCTCCAAGTCTGAAGTTGTATGTAGTTTAGTTCTAATTAATTGTTAGACAGGTCTATGTGTCATTCACAGACTAAAAGGAGTGGATTGGGAAGGAGCTGCTACTACTGCTGCTGCTGCTGACAAAAGAAGCCAACAGGGATAACACTCATTGGTTATTAATGCAATTAAAACATGAATTGCTGATGCAACAGTGACAATAACAAACAAGGAACACAAGAGCAGCAGCAACAAGAACACTGTGGTGGTGGTGCTGCTGCTGGCTGAGAAAGTAATAAATTAAACAAATAGTGTCAAGGTGATGTTTACAGAGAGAAACAAGGGAATGTGGGTGCACAAGGCTAAACATCAATCTCTTGTACTGTTAACACTGAGTGTTTAGCAAAATTATAAATAAATAATATTCTTTGGTAATTAACAAGGTGACATTTTATTTGTTTATTGTTGAGTCTGATTGAACTGGTAAAATGTGGCAGCAGAAAATGCAAGTTCAATTCCCAACTTGATTTTTTTTTTCTCCCTCCTCCTTTCTCTGATTCATTGTCTGCTAGACAGATGATCTACATAAATGGATTGAGGCTTCTGCACATAATTGGCAGCATAGAATCAGTCTCCAGGATTACAGCACTATTACAGTCTCCAAGATTACAGAACTATTCTATACTGCATTAGATTTTGCAATGCGTTCAAAGTATTTTTCTCTAGAGTGACAGAGCAAGTCTTATAACATTGCACATGGTTGATGGCTAAGTGGTTGGGAAGTTTGATTTGGAACAACATGGTTTTGGGTTTAGTTCCATGGCATGGTAACTTGGACACGTGTCTTCTTAACAACCTCTAGTTTACCAAGGACTTGAAAGTGAAATCTCGTTGATAGAAACCCTGCAGAAGCCCATAATGTGTGTGATGACATGGCCATGTGATTAGGGTACTGGACTCATGAACATAAACTTATGGTTTCAATTCCTTGACTGAGTAGCGTGTTGTATCCTTGAGCAAGTTATCCAATTTCATGTGACTCCAGTCAACCCAGCTGAAATTAGTACTGCTCTTGTACTGGTACAATCTTTTCTCCCTCCAGCTGTCACATCCTGATTGTTCCACTGGGTCAAGAATGAAGACCAAGAGTGTTTATATCTGCTCATGACTATACAGGCACCTAAAACATTTAGTGAAAGCATGAGACATGCTTCCAAGTCACCCTTGATTTTGAGCAACAGTCATGTAAGATGTGTATGTGTGTTACCTTTACACTGGTACCATTTAAAGACAGTACTCTTAGTTTATGCCCCAGAAACAAGTAAAAGCAGTAGCAGTGTGTTTCAGAACATGTGCAACTGGAAAACAAATTTTTCCAAATTCTAGCACATTCCATATGAAGTAAAATGAAATATATTAAAAAACCCTTAACACCATTTTATAACTAAGCCTCTAGCCTATCAATGCCCCTCTGATTACTAAAGAATTTGACTATTGCTACTAGCAAGCCTTCAAAACTACTGGTCGCTTCAGTACAAACAGAAGAGTGAATGAATCCCAGTTTGCTTAATTGTGGTCCTTGCGTAAACTCAACATAAAATTCCTGCTCCTTTTTTTTGTTTTTTTTAACATACTGGACATAACCATTTCTTTGAAATTATAATTCTTAGAAAATTGCTAGTCATCAAGTTAGGCTTTGTGTTCAATTACTGTAATTTATTCTGAACAGGGTTTACTCCAGATAAGACTCCTGGCATATTATAACTTTAAATTTCCTGATTCAATAAAATGTCAAACCATACATTTTAGGCAGATCTTACAAATGAGAAAAGTTCCACCTGAAATTCTAAATATCTCTTTTCTTGTAAATATTCCATTTCTTCTCACATTGCAATACCAAAAGTAGAATATGGCATGGCTCTTAAGTCTGGTAGAGATAAATAAATAAAAGTAATACTAAATAAGCTTAAGTTCTATGTTATTTTCCTACACTTTATACTGACATAGCATTTAGAATTTAGAGGCTATAATCACTGCCCTTTTATTTTTGAATTTTCTCCTTTATTATCAATTGTTTTTTGTTGTTTTTTTTTTTTGGAGGGGGGAATGCTTTTAAGCAGACCTAGAGGAATGTTATCAACACTACCAAGAAACTAACGACTCTGTTTATTACATTTTATTTGTTTTAGTCATTGAGCTTTGTCAAACAAATCGAGCCCATTATATTTTTCTGAAGCTTGGTATTTGTTCTGTTGGTCACTTTTTGCCAAACTGTTAAGTTACTGGGGCATAAACAAACCAACACCAGCTCTCAAGCAGCGGAAGGGGACTAACACAAACATACATACACATATAAAATTATAGGCTTCTAGTTTCCAGCTACCAAATTCACAAATTCACTCAAAATGCATTGGTCAGCCTGGGCTTATAGTAGAAGGTACTTGGCCAGTGGGAATGAACCCCAAACCATGTGATTGCAAAGCGAGCTTCTTAACCACACAGCCAAAACCTCTAATTATTTGGTTGTGTTCCTACAATTTTTCTTTCAGAGTGGTATTCAGGTTTAATAGACATATCTTCCCATTTTGGAGAAACAAAAGATTTTTGTTTATCCTTCATCTTTGTATTTCATATGTTGACAGATGGGTCAATCTGATTAAAGCTAACCCATGTCGTAATGGGAAAATATTAAATGGAAACTGAAATAATAGTGAATTGAAGTTGAAATATGGTGGTACTTTAGCTTGAAGTTTGTGCATTTAATCTTAGAATATGGAGAAGACAAAAGACAAATGCACAGCCATTTATCTTATAGGCTTTGATTGGAAATTACCAATTGTGTACTAAGTTTTGCTTATGTTCCACATAAATAAGCATACTATACAAGATGGGGGTATATTAAATTGGCTAATTCAATAAACATTCTATGAGTAACACACACACACACACACACACACACACACACACACAAAGAGTTATTCTAGCATATAGGACTTACAGGCTATGATCACTGCCCTTTATTTTTGCATTTCCTCTTTCATCAATTGTTTTGTTTTGTTGGTTGCTTTTATGCAGACCTCCTAAGTTCAACACTATGAATTTCCTAAACAGTTATTATTCCATTACAGAACATCTTTACCAATTTACATTCTATAAATCATGGGTATTCAAATATACTTTCAGCTAAACAACATGAGGTTTCGAATCCAACACTGCTTTCAAAAATTGGATATGTCTGGTAAAGCAAAATTCCTAAACAGTTATTATTCCATTATAGAACATCTTTACCAATTTACATTCTATAAATCATGGGTATTCAAATATACTTTCAGCTAAACAACATGAGGTTTCAAATCCAACACTCTGCTTTCAAAAATTGGATATGTCTGGTAAAGCAAAATTACTCACAAGAAAGTAAATAACTGAAATGTTGTTTTAAGAAACAAAACATGATGAATGCTGTCAGTCAATAGCAAATGGTAAGTTGCCAGATGTAGTAGTAACCTACTTTCCAACTTTGTTCATTTTAGTCTGAGTGTGTAAGAGAGAAGGAAGGAGAGAGAGAGAGAGAGAGAGAGAGAGAGAGAGAGAGAGAGAGCACAATGTCATCATCATCATCATCAATGCTGACAACAAAGATAATGACATCATAGATGGATGATGATAGCAGTTGCAAGGATACAGAGAGGACTAAAATGTCAAAAATGTCTTGTTAGGTCAAACATTAGCTTCTATAGTCTTGCATAGTATATCTGCTGAAGAAGAATGCATAACTATGCAGCATAACACACACACACACACTTGTATATGTATTTATGTATGCATACATGAGTATAAATATATATATGTATGTATATACATGCATATATACAAGTGTGTGTGTGTGTGTGTGTGCATACACAAACGCATACATATATCAAAGATAACATTAAGGAACGTAAAACAAAGTGTTAAGGTCTAAAATAACAATAAAAGAACAACAATAAAGAATAAGAGTATGTGAAATGAGGACTAGAATCCAATTATATGAAGACTTAAAAATAAAACAATCAAGAAATAACTAATTTCTACATGCCTGCACAATGTATGCAGCCAGAATATCTCAAAATTACAACTGTCAAATAGAAGTCTGAGACAAATTATTTATTTTTTTTATTTATTTCATTTATAAGACAAAATTATTTAAACAAACAGATGTAAATACATTTCAGTTCTCTCTTGTGCAGGTAAAAAAAAAACAATTTACCCCATTCTCCCTCCATCCAAATATTTTACAATGTTTAAATTAGTTGAATAGTAGTTAAAAATTCAGACATTTAAGTTCTACAACTGGATCCCTTTCCCTAAAATAAATCTACCCGCTTAAACCAAAGAAGCAGATACTTCTCTATTTTTCCTTCATGTCAAAGGAGATGATGAGCTGACCATGTATATATGTATATTTATATATAGAGAGTGGCTGTGTGGTAAGTAGCTTGCTTACCAACCATATGGTTCCGGGTTCAGTCCCACTGCGTGGCACCTTGGACAAGTGTCTTCTACTATAGCCTTGGGCCGACCAAAGCCTTGTGAGTGGATTTGGTAGACAGAAACTGAAAGAAGCCCGTCGTATATATGTATGTGTGTCTGTGTTTGTCCCCCCAACCTTGCTTGACAACCGATGCTGGTGTGTTTACGTCCCCGTAACTTAGCGGTTCGGCAAAAAAAGACCGATAGAATAAGTACTAGGCTTACAAAGAATAAGTCCTGGAGTCGATTTGCTCGACTAAAGGCGGTGCCACAGCATGGCCGCAGTCAAATGACTGAAACAAGTAAAAGAGTAAAGAGTATATATATGCTGTATATTTATCAAGAAGGGGGGAAAAAGGTGGTGTGTGAGTAAGTGAGTGTGTGTGTGTGTGTGTGTGTGTGTGTGTGTGTGTATATGTATATATATATATATATATATACACACACACACATACATACACACCCATCCTCTACACCCACATATCAATTGATGTATAAAACATATTTTATTGATTTTCTGTTTAATTACTTAAAAGAGTGTCAGAAGGGGTCATACGAAATGCCATTCGTATCAATATCAATAACAATTAGTTATAAACTTGGTTAACGGTATACTGTTCTTCATTTCTGTTCAATTCTATGTAATCAAATAGTCAAAACTGTTTGGATCTATCTCATAGATACAAGCTTAATCTTTTCTATGAGCAAAAATTCAAGTTCATCAACCTAATTTGGCCTTAAAGCAACAGTAAGATTTTGCACCTAAATCCAATTAATACTACTGGAGTTTAAATTAACATCCTATTGTTTTGCTAATGACAAAAATGAATAGCGAAGCAAAATAGAAAAAGAATTCAACATGTCTTAACTAATATTTTATCTAAAAAGGCAGAGAGCTTGAAGCGAAATTCAACTCCCAACCTGCCAACCCCATCCTCGTTTGTATCTCCCAAAAACACAAGAAATGGGGTGTGGGGTGGGGGATATAAAATGAAAACTTTTGAAACTAATAAAAGAACAAAAATATATTTCGCAAGAATATTCGACTGACATGTGTCAGAGAAAAGAATTAGGTACCGACCAAGTCTCAAGGCGAGATAATCTTAGTGCAACAGATTGTCTTCAGAGAGAAGTCTGAACAAATAAGACTTGTTTTAATACTTTGAGAGTGGGGGAGGTGGAAGAGGAAGGGAATGAGCAAGTGATTCTTATTTCAAGAAAAATAAAAATAAAGCGAGAGATGATATAAATCAATCTGAATAAATGTATTGATGACCCAATGAAATTTGATTTGGATGACAACTGCCAATGAGTGAACTGGTAACAAGATGTTTAAGAGAAAGATTGAGAGGGATAAAATGGATTTAAAGATAGATCTGAATAGACAAAGGAATGAAATCCTTAAAGAAGTCTATCATGTCTGAATAATAAATACAAATGAAACCAAAAAAAGTTCACTATCAGTCCTATGTTAGGACTATTTTTAATCGAGTCCAAACAACTAAGTCACAATTTCTTATTTCTTTAGTGCCCACAAGGGGCTAGACATAGAGGGGACAAACAATGATAGACAAAGGGATTAAGTCGATTACATTGACTCCAGTGCGTAACTGGTACTTAATTTAACAACCCCGAAAGGATGAAAGACAAAGTCGACCTCGGCGGAATTTGAACTCAGAACGTAACGGAAGATGAAATACTGCTAAGCATTTCGCCCGGCGGGGTAACGTTTCTGCCAGCTCGCCGCCTAAGTCACAATTTCTACATACTGCACCAATGATGATTCCTTCACAACTATATGCATGCACATAAGTATGGACATTTATCAAAAATAATTTTCACATTACATAAAAACTTAAAACAAAACTGGTTTCCAAATGAGGGCCTTGATTATTCATAATGTACTTAACATGTTTGATACCAACCTGCCCAAAACCAGCCCTGCTTCCACAATACAAACTTTCTATATAAAGTGATCTGAATTAAAATTTCTCATTACAATTTCATGTTTAAATTATGTTTAAATCACCAGCTTAGTATTGGCCAAGATATTTTAGTTAATTCTTTATTACCGTAAATCCTTGAGTATACTCTGCATTTTTTCCCCAAAATTTAAAGGTCAAAATCCCTAGTGCATACTATATACGAGGTTAAAAATGAAGAATATTTCCTAAGCAATGTCCGAGTCTTTATTTGCTGTCCGGCAATGTTTATTCAGATGCATTTTTATGTCAAGTGCGAAAATACCTTAAGCTAATACCTTAAGCTATATTTATTTTTCACTGATGTTATTACTGTTATATATACAATAATAATAAAAGACGTTTACCAACCACATGGTTCCGGGTTCAGTCCCACTGCGTGGCACCTTGGGCAAGTGTCTTCTACTATAGCCTCGGGCCAACCAAAGCCTTGGGAGTGGATTTGGTAGATGGAAACTGAAAGAAGCCCGTCGTATATATGTATATATATATATATATGTATGTATATGTTTGCATGTCTGTGTTTGTCCCCCCCAACATCGCTTGACAACCAATGCTGGTGTGTTTATGTCCCCGTAACTTAGCGGTTCGGTAAAAGAGACCGATAGAATAAGTACTAGGCTTACAAAGAATAAGTCCTGGGGTCGATTTGCTCGACTAAAGACGGTGCTCCAGCATGGGCGCAGTCAAATGACTGAAACAAGTAAAAGAGTAAAAAGAGAAAGAGTATATAGGTTTACAAACCAAAGACGTTATATAGACCTCCTTGACTCAAGTTAGAGAAGGGGTGCGTATTATACACAAGGTTTAGGTTTTTCAGATGTACAGCCCCCTGAAAATCCCCTGCGTATTATACTCAAGGGCGGATTATACTCGAGGATTTACGGTATTTTCAAAATTAATTGAAATAAAGAGGATGTAGTGCAATAGAAATATGGTTACAAAAAGATTAACAAGAACTAAGTTACCTACCATGCCAGTTAGAATGTAGTTATTACTAAAAAATTTAATAAAGGAAAAAACTACAGAAATTATGCCACAACTCTCATAACAGGAGTTATACAAATATCTAAATTATCTTGTAGATGTTATGTGAACAACCAAATGACAAACAGATGTGTCAAAACCAATGTTGCAGATCAACAGAAACAGTCAAAAACATTTAGGAAATCACACTAGCTTAACATGAAAATACATCAACAATGACAAGTATGTCTGTATGGTTAAGAAGCTTGCTTTGCAACTAGTGATTCCAGGTTCAATTCCACTGCTCAGTACCTTGGACCAAGGGTTTTCAAACTTTTTGACTTGCGGACCCCTTTATATTTCAGGCTTTACCTTAGGGATCCCCCTTATAAACGCTTATGAAATTTATACATAAATATTTGCTTAAAATAACATATATTTTTACATTTATTTATCTAACAAATAGGTTTATTGTCAATTAAAAGATTTCGATTAAAAAACATATATAAAATCAAATTGCCCATAAAAAGTATTTGCTGTCCACAGACCCCCTGTCTTGTCCTTGCGGACCCACTGTGGTCCGCGGACCACAGTTTGAAAACCCCTGCCTTGGACAACTATCTCCTGCTTCAGTCTGTGACTGGCTAATTGCTTATGAGTGAAATTTGCTATATGGTTGCATGGTTAAGAGGTTTGCTTTGTAACCAGTAGTTCCAAGTTTAATTATTCCACTCCACAACACTGGGTGAGTGTCTTCTGTTAGCCTTGCACCGACTAATCCATTGCAATTGGAATTTGGTGTATGGAAACTGTGCAGAAGCCCATAATGTGTATGACTTTGATTTCTGGACTGAGTAGTGTGTTGTGTCCTTGAGCATTGTATGTGTTTGTGTGTGCATATGAGAGAGAGAGAGAGAGAAAGAGAGAGAGAGAGAGAGAGAGAGAGAGAGAGAGAGAGAGAGAGATTTGATACAAGTAGGGTATGAGATGAGGAAGATTAGTCTGCTATTTCTAACAAAACTAATCAAATGACAACACCAGAGGCTTGCTAGTCTACAAAATATGTTTATAAAGACAGTACCCCATAGCAACATTGTTAGCATTACCAGCACACTCAGACGACGAGTAGACATCACTCTACAACTAAATACCAGCAACTAATTGCATATTAATCTGTCCTTTTAGGAATAAATACATCAGCAGAAAACTTTTAGCAACAAAGGAAAACATAACAACAAAAACCAGAAACAACAACAACAGCAGCAGCAATTACAACATCATCATCATACCAGCACTATTAATAAAAGTAAAATACCACAACAAAGTTGGAGCAGTAACAAGTTTGTGATCACAGAACAGAATATCTAGTCAGCTGTGTCTGTAACTCTTTAAAGATATTGATTTCTGGCCACACTAAACTTAGCTTCACTGTGTTAGTTTGCCCTTGCAGCAAGCCTGCACCACTAGCAGACAATGCAAATACAAAGCTTTCAAGAAAGCAAATGGAAGAGGAGGAAGAGGAAGAGGAGGAGGAATAAAGTCTTTCAGCTTTGTTTATAATATTTTTAATGTCTCAATGATGGAAAGAAAAGAGGGGAAAAAAGGGAAGAAACAAAAACATATAAAATTTCTTACATCATGAGTAACGATAGTAAATCTGCTGTTGATTTTGTAATTTAGTTATGAAATCCTAGGTTTATAAAGAAGCGGGGAAACTGGAGGTGATAGTACTTACTGCTTTGCAAAAGCCGTTAGAGAAGAAATAAAAGAAAATCCAAAGAAGAATGAGAAGTGAGTTAGAGATCTGATTTGCCAAGAATATACCGTTACACCAATTCCACAACAAAATATTATGGGCTGGTTTTGCTTACACACAGAGGCATTATTTCAGAGGAACAAGTTGTGTCATTTATTTCCCTCAGTCCCCATACACACCTCAGGTATTGACTACGTGAGGAGTGAATGAAATAAACTATACTTCGGTTCTGATACATCGTGTGCTTATTTATGTCTGTCTGTAGTCAACAGCACTCATCATAATTAAATATTTGTTTATAACCGGAGGTCAAATATTTTAACTAATTAATTATATTAATATTACTAATAGGATGAGCATTATTAGTAAGCTGCTGCATATTAAAGCCCTAATAGAGTTTCAATACCTATTTGAAACTGTTGTCACATCACAGAGCTTTTGCACCTAGACAAGAAGAAACATTATCAAAGCAGAGAGCTGCAAGAATTGTTGGAGCATCAAACATTTAACAGCATTTCTTCCTGCTCTTCATTTTCTGGGTTTAACTACTGCCATGGTCAACTTTGCCTGTTCCATTCATTTGACTGTGGCCATGCTGGAGCACCGCCTTTAGTTGAGCAAAACGACCCCAGGACTTATTCTTTGTAAGCCTAGTACTTATTCTATCGGTCTCTCTTGCCGAACTGCTAAGTTACAGGGACGTAAACACACCAGCATCAGTTGTCAAGCAATGTTGGGGGGGACAAACATATACATACATACATATATATATAATGGGCTTCTTTCAGTTTCCCTCTACCAAATCCACTCACAAGACTTTGGTCGACCCGAGGCTATAGTAGAAGACACTTGCCCAAGGTGCCACGCAGTGGGACTGAACCTGGAACCATGTGGTTGGTAAGCAAGCTACTTACCACACAGCCACTCCTGCGCCTATCACCACAAAAATTTTAAATCAAATCTTGGTTAAAGATTTATTGAATGAATACAATATGTATATTGTAGTTTTTTAAAAAGGGATACAAAGGTGAAGAAAGCTGAAAATACTGTGTATGTACATAAACATAAGTACCTCTATATGCATGAATATTAACATGGGAAAGATGAGAAAGACAAAAGAAGATATTAGGTTGCTACTGGCTCTCTAAAATAGTTGGCAGGTGTCAGAGAATCAGTTGAAAGAATTGGATATTCTGAACCAAAATATAGTAAAGGCTTTGCATGTGAGATTATGTTTTAGTAGGTGAAACTATTTACTGTTGCAAAATGCAAGAACACTGATGGAACTGTTCAACACTACAGCATAGCAGGACTGCATGAGAGCAGAGAAAAAAAAATAACATAACAAATAAATGAATAAATTTCAAAACTTAAGGTGTGTCGAAAGAAGGAAAAAGAAAAACAAAAAAAAATGGTGGAGAAATGGGTAAGAAAGAGGGGGGTGCTTAAGAGAAGACCAAGATATATAGGTGCATAGCAGTACAAGGGGAAGGTGATAGAGCAGGGGCTGATGGGAGAATATGGAAGAAAAACAGATTGTATGTTTTATGGAGCTAGAAATGGAGAGGTAGAAGGAGGAATGGTGGGCTGAGACGGGGGGGGGGAAGGGAAAGGGATGAGGGAAATGTGAGGAAATGGAAGAAGGAAAGGAGAACTAGAGAAGCAAGAGGGAAGAGAAGAGATGGACAAAAAGAGGTTAATTAGAAAAAGGAATAAAAAAATAAGTGGAAGGGGAAGATGGAATGAAAAAAACCTCAAAAATATAAATAAAAGAGGTGTGTAAGATTTAAGACAGAAGGAGGTAAGAGAAGTAAAAGGAGGAAGGGGTTAAATAGAGACATGTTGGAAGGGAGTTAGAGGGAGTAAAATGGTAAGTAGAAGAAGAATTTATGGGAGGTGATAAGGAGGTGGAAACAAGCAAAGTAATAAAAGTTTTAAACAAAGGTAGGCAACAAAGAGAGAGATGGCGCGGGGGGGGGGGCAGAGAAGACAGAATTCAACATAATGGAGAAAGACTAAGATGACCATGGTAGATGAGATACCAATGGGACAGCAGGGGTGAGTGGGATGGGAATGAGACAGGTGGAGTAGGAGAGGAGGGTAAAGGTGGGACAGCAGAGAAGATAAGATAAGACTTAGAGATTGAGGGAAGAAAAGATGAGGACTTGACAGTTGGGGAAAAAGAAATAACAGTGGTAAAGTGATAGTTATGAGAGAGAATGAAGAGAGATGTAAGATGAGCTGAGGTGCTAAGACAAAGAAACATAATAGTAATAAGGAGCTGAGGTGCTAAGACAAAGAAACATAATAGTAATAAGGAGCT
>NC_068982.1:126317940-126322994 GCF_001194135.2 Octopus bimaculoides
GGTGCTAAGACAAAGAAACATAATAGTAATAAGGAAATGAGAGAGAGAGAGAGAGAGAGAGAGAGAGAGAGAGGGAGAGAAAGAGAGAGAGAGAGTAGATAATGAGAAGAGAGAGAGGACGACAAGCAATAACTGTTAGTGTTGAGTTAAGGTTAGTTGATAATTGAAAAAGCAATATTGAAAGAGTAGTTAAGACACACACGGAAAAGTCATCAGAAGAGACCTGACTAAAATGAAAGCTCACATGAAACAGAAAGAACAGATAAAGTAACTATTTGCAGGTAGTTAAAATTCATCAGTTAATAATAATAATAATAATAACAAGGCCAACTGCATAAAAGTAATGAAACATCAACATATGGCAAGTGTAACTTTTCAATTTCAAGAATGTAATTGAAAGAAAAAGGAGGTGGAAGGGGATTAACTTGAATATCATTCACAGTTTACAGGTACATTGCACCAACAGTTGAGAAGGAGACAAGGGCTCACACATTATGGCACCTTGGGTGAGCATCTTTCACTATAGCTTTTGGCCAATCAAAGACTTGTGAGTAGGTTTTGGTGTCCCTTTATCTGGACCTTCATTTTTAATCTGTTAAAAATATGTCTGCCGTGGAAACATTACCTTACTTGGAAACTGGTGAGGGTTGGCAGCAAAAAGAGCATCCACCCATAGAATATTTGTCTCAACAAATTCCATCTGACCTATGAAAGCATGGAGTGGCTGTGTGGTAAGTAGCTTGCTTACCAACCACATGGTTCCAGGTTCAGTCCCACTGCGTGGCACCTTGGGCAAGTGTCTTCTACTATAGCCTCGGGCCGACCAAAGCCTTGTGAGTGGATTTGGTAGATGGAAACTAAAAAGAAGCCCATCATATATATATATATATATGTGTGTGTGTGTGTGAGTGTGTATGTGTGTGTGTTTATGTATGATGTTGGTGTGTTTATACCCCTCAGCAGTTCGACAAAAGAGACCAATAGAATAAGTCCTAGGATTACAAAGAATAAGTCCTGAGGTCAATTTGTTTGATTAAAGGCAATGCTCCAGCATGGCCACAGTCAAATGACTGAAACAAGTAAAAGAGTAAAAAAATATAATATACACGTGAATTAACCCTTTAGCATCCAGATTATTCTGTCAAATGTGATGCTTATTTATTCAGTCTTCTGAATTAATCATGCATTATTTTGTAGCTTCGAGATTTCAATGATGTGAATATTTGTTTTTAGAATGACATTGTAGCATAAGTGTGAGAGGCTGGATCTGGCCAGTTTGAACATAAAACAGGTAGAGTATTTGGGCCGGATATGGCCAGTTTAATTGCTAAAGGGCCATATTTCTAAAAAAATCCATCATATACAATAGGTTTTCTAAGAATATTTCAGAAGCCATTGCCTCTTCAATTGTCCCTCTTATTCTTCAACTGTCAATAAATTTGACTGCGAGATTTTTTTTTTTTTTTTATGACTACATCTGCTTCGATTGCAAACCTAAAGTCAGTCTATGAAGTTGTTTTCATTCAATACTGAAATTATACTCCTTTTTGTGGCATTCTCTCTTATCATCACCCTTCACTGACATTTGTGCGCCAGAAGACTATAGAAGACTGTTAATTATTTTAAGAGACAATATTAATTTCATTTTTACTTAAAACTCGATTTGATTCTAGCATTCAGTTCAAAGGTTATTTCTCTACAATATTTTCTCACCCTCTTTTTCTCCCCTATATAAACACACACACACACACACATATCTATATCCTTCCACTATCATCCTCCTCATAACTATTCATAGACAGACAGTTCTCAATCTCCTCACTGTCATTTCGTTCAGATATTTCTTAAGTTCTTTAAGTGTCACCGGTTAGTCAGTTCAAAAAAATTAGCAAAGCAAATATTCAAGATTGAATTCAAAAAACAGAGACAACAAGAGGCAACAGATAGACATCAGTCCTGCTTTAATGTTGATGCTTCCAGATACACCAGGAGCAGGAAGTAACAAAAAGTGTGCACTGTGCAGAGTCTCTTTCTGCACAAACAAGCAGACATAAGGAAACTTAGAAACAATTTTATGCATGCCTCAGTACTGATGTTGCAGTCATTCTATGACCAGACAAGAGTCTACTGAAGGAAAACAAATAAACAAAACCCACTATCATTCATTACAGCCGACTTGTTAAATGCTGGAGTCAATTATACAGTAAACAGGAGCTGCTCTTCTTTTAGTGCTTTTGATTGGTTATATGTCAGAGGTATACCAACATTGTAAAGTGAAGAAGTGAAATATGCTTAATGTGTTATTTTAGTATTGTAGCACACCTTTCAGGGCCACTGAAAATACTGTAGTTAGCATACACAGAAGAGTCCTAACATTTCCCATAGATGATTAGAGTCTATGACTCAGTATTTCAGACATCTTTTAGGGTTAACACCTAAACAGAAATGAGCTTCGTGCCAATAGTCAAAGTACACGATAAGCTTACTATTGGACTGGATCATTCAACTCCAAGTAATTGAGCCTCCAGAATTCTTGTAGGCTCTTTTTTTCTTTCTTCTTTTTTTCTATTTTTGTGGGAAATATGCATCAACAGGATACTGTTGTAATTACATGAAAGACACCAGATTTTATATCATACTGAAGATGAAACATTTTACAAAGAGATGAACCATTTTACAAACAATTAAGTAAACATTTTTAAATATGTACTTGTAGCTGGTCTTTGCTGTGGACTCCAGAGATTCATTGATGTAGATAAGTGACTACAAGGACAACATGCAGTGAACCAAACTGCTTTGGAGTTGCCTTAGATTATGGGTGACCAAATGTATAGAAAGAGAGAAGCATTGACCTGAAATTTCTGGACAACATTAAGAAAGTAAAAAGGACACACAAATTACATGCTCTTCAGTATCCACTCATCTATGTGCCTGGACGAGATGGATATCTCTCTGGAATAGTTTCACAGACTGAGTGAACAAAAACTGTATCATAAATGGACTGTTATGTATACCATTTCATAGTTCAGAATAATTGTTTCAACCACTTGTAAAATTTTATTTTGCCTATATGCTATTGTTATATACACCAAGGAGACAGAAAGGTTTGTGGTACTTAGTCAGCGCTGGTTTAACCCATTAAACAAAATAAGCATATGCTTAGGGACGGGGACACCACAGAAATGAAAATGATTTACGGCACGAAAGAAATCACTTTAAACTTGCTAAAATGATATTCATAATCCTTTATCTCTACTAAGTAGAGAAGCAGAAGTTTTACATAAAATTAATTTTAATGATATCATCAAAGACTTTGCAATTAAAACAAAAACAAACAAAAAAACGGAGGAAAAAACTTTTCGAGTATAAATAAAATGGAAGCATTCAAAAATAAACATTATTTTCCATCTTACTGTGAATTTTGTTTCATTTTGAAAAATAAAAATTTATTTTATGTTTTAGTATTGTTTACATTTTGAACCATTTACATTTACTTGAGGGCACCAAAACCCTTTAAGTGCTTAGGGCCCCTATGGGTCTTAATCCAGCCCTGTAACACTGTGTTGCTACATCCACTATCTGTTAGTGATTCTCTACTCCTGATAGATGGCACCCTTGCCCCAATCAGGCAAATACCCTCCAGTCCATGGGTCTGTATGGGTAGTCATTACTGGTGACGGTTTCATGAGGTTGCAGTGTAAATCCTACTGCAACCTCTTTTAGTTGCCTTTAACGACACACCGAGGAAGAGTTAGGCATAACAGGCATCAGATGTGGAGTGCAAGAGAGACGACTGCACTGGTATGGTCATGTGATGTTAATGGACGAGGACAGCTGCGTGAAGAAGGGCTGATCTCTAACTGTGGAGGGAACCTGTGGTAGAGGTAGATCCAGGAAGAAATAGGACGAAGTGGTGAAGCATGATCTTTGAACTTTGGGCCTCACAAAGGCAATGACTGGTGACCGAGACCTTTGGCAATATGCTGTGCTGTGTCAAGCCAAGTGAAATTGTAGTGTTGGCTGATGTTACATAACTGGCACGCATGCTAGTGGCACGTAAAGAGCACCTTTCGAGCGTTGGGCCTCACGGAATCTGAGTTCCTTTTGAGTGTTGGGCCTCAAAGAGGCTAAGTTCCTTTCAAGCATTGGGTCTCATGGAGGCAATGACTGAGACCTTTGGCATTATGTCGTGCTTGAGAAGAAGACCTATTAAGCCAACCAAAATTGAAGTTGTGGAAGATACTGGTGTCATGCAAATGGCACCTGTACCAGTGGCACATAAAAGCATCCATAACACTCTCAGAGTGGTTGGCATTAGGAAGGGCATCCAGCCATAGAAAAACCATACCATATCAGACTGGAGTCTGGTACAGCCTTTGGGTTTACCAGCCCTGGTCAAACTGTCCAACCCATGCCAGCATGGACAACAGACGTTAAATGATGGTAATGGTGATGATGTATCACCACTAGCGCCCTGCCTGTTGCCCTGAAAAGAAATAACAAAAACTTCATAGTGTTTGCAAGTGGGGATTAACTCTGTCTTTCTGTTAATTATAAGTGTGGAGTGATTTATAATACAATATTTCTCAATCAAACATAAATTACATCATTTTACACAATTATTGTAAGGGATGCCTTGTCCAAGATAAACTATGCAATGTCAGCAGCTCACCTCCATCTCTTTTTGCTTTGGAAGAGTTGTACTGGTCTTTTTTTTCAGACAATATTTCAAATTTTCAGTTAAGCTGTTGCAAAACTCAGTATTGTTGTTTACTTCAGTTACAGCGACCTGATAGACAATACAGCTGCACACACACCAAAGGCTTGACTAATATTCTGACAATTACAGCTGTCATCTCTTGGGTTTGTATTGTTTTGATAAGGATCCTACAGTTATGCAAGAAAATTATGCTTTCTAATAGAAATTATTGTGGAATAACTGGCTTTAAATTCAACTATATATATATATATATATATATATATGGGAGAATATACAAATAATAACAACAGACGAGGACAGGTGGTGTAAATAACAAAAGGATATATTAGTATGA
>NC_068982.1:126323504-126324392 GCF_001194135.2 Octopus bimaculoides
TCTAAACACTGAGTCATGTCCCTTGGATAACCAGTGCATGAGTAACTTCACCATATATTAAATCACAGAAAAATACAACAGTACTATGCTCAAATAGAAAACTCATTTAAGAGCTCAGTATATGAACAACAGTTCCCATAAACATCATCAAAAAGAAGACGTTACACCACTCTTGAAGCACAAATGGCAAAAGGAACTGAGTCTCTTGCTATTGGATGGTCTAATATTAATTGAGCCACTGCATACATCATAGTTCAAAACATTGCGCTTAATGTTTCACTGAGAAATATCATAGTCACCTATATTACAACAACAATGAAAAGAGTTAGTGTCAACCTGTGGATACAGTATAGAATTTTTGCTCTAACATTTAGAAGCAATAGACAGAGCCTGAATAATGGCATGACATATCACTATCTAATCATTCATTCTAACAAATACAACATAGTTTGCTGAAGAGCAGTGTGTCAAGAACACAAGAAAATCACGAGAAACCATGATACAGAAATAGCTACAGGCACACTGTATATGTGTCTATATACTTACATATATATTCACACAAGTACATATATGTGTCCACATATTGTGTGTGCATTGCATGAGTGCATTTGAGAAGGCAATGTAGCTTCAGTTGAGCATCATAGAAAAATAAGTTATAGCATTTGGTAACATCCCATTATGCTGACTTTACCATCCCATCTTACAAGGTTGATGAAATAAATATGAAAGTGATGGGGTTAATATAACCCATTAAAGTACTTCAATATGGCACTCCAGGCTCCATCATGGCCTCAGTTCAATGAATGACATTAGTAGAGAAAAAAAAAAGAAACTACGCGCACACACATACATTTATATATATATATATATATATATATATATATATAT
>NC_068982.1:126326013-126344618 GCF_001194135.2 Octopus bimaculoides
ATATATATATATATATATATATATATATATATATATATATATACACACACAAATTTTATATACACATTTACACATATACATATACACAGACATACATTTACATTCTATATATATATATATATATATATACACACACAAAAATTTTATATACACATTTACACATATACACAGACATACATTTACATTATATATATATATATATATATATATATAATGACACATTTATATATCATACACATACATTTATACAAACACATATTGTGTGTAAATATCGAGAGAGAGAGAGAGAGAGAGAGAGAGAGAGATGGATTTGAGTGAGAGTTATGTGGTAGGGGAGGGAATAAGGGTCCTAGGGTTTAGCATCAGATTTAATTTCCAGTAGTAGATGGAAAAGAGAAGAGAATCTCATGGAAGGTTTACATTGCCATGACAACCTGATAAAGCAAAGACTGTTGGGCAGAGACCTGACAAAATTGCAAAGAGAAATCAATACATGGCCAAGCCTCCTGCAGTTAGTAGACAGCAGTGTAGTCTCTCTCTTCTTCATGTACATAGTGCTACTGCTGCTTTCCTCTCTCTATTTTCTCTCCCCCTCTCTCTGTGTTTCTCTTAGATTCTAGTCTACCTTCCTCTCTCTCTCTCTCTAAAAGTTTTACTCACTGATCAGAATCAACATCTGCCCCACCACCACCACTATCCTTGGTCAAGCTTGTTTCTCTTCCTCTTCTTCCTATTTCATTGTGTAATTTTTCACCAATGCTCTTTGCTGACCTCAGTCCAGAATATTTTGATCTTTATTTTTATTTACTTCATTTTTCATTTTATTTTTGTTTTTATTCTTAATTCTCAAACTATCGACCACCCACCCTCACCGCCACCTCTTCTCTCTCTCTCTCCCCACAATTATCAATCCTACCTGTTCCCAAACCCTTTTACTTGCTTTCCTCTCCTATATTGGCAGTACCCCATTGCTTTTGCCATCACCGCCACCACCATCATCATCATCACCACTACCACCTCTGTTCAAGCAATGGTGCTGCGCAGTAAGAAGAGCCAACTAACCAGCCGGACTAAAACCAATCAATAAACCACTGTTTCTCTCTCTTTCTCTGGTGGCCACTCTGCAGTCTACTCCCACTGCAGCCCTCACCACCATGACCATCAGGTCAACCATTTCCAGCATCTTCACAGCCAACACCATCACCACCCAACACCACCACCAATAATAATATCTCCATATCCACCCACTTTGTAATTACCATCTTCACATCCACTACCCACATTAATACCACCACCACCACCAACAACAACAACAACAACAACAACACTAACACCAACAACATTTCCAATCCCATAACATCACTATCATCACCATCACCATCTTTGCACTGACCGACTAGAATTGCCCCAGCCATCATAAGACACCTCTGTCACATCCTATTACTGACGTTAGCCCCTGTTGTTCCTTATCCTGAGGCTGGTTAACTTGACCATAGTGATATAGCAAAATGGAGATCTCAACAGCTCCCACCCACCACCCCAAAAACCCGTAAAATCAGAGCGGATGGGAGAAAGAAGAAAGCAGCTGAAACATTCACCATCACAGGACAAGCTATTAGCATGAATTAACATCAGAGACATTTGTCTTTAATGGCTGAGAAAGA
The DNA here is from genome assembly GCF_001194135.2 of Octopus bimaculoides. Lineage (NCBI taxonomy): Eukaryota > Metazoa > Mollusca > Cephalopoda > Octopoda > Octopodidae > Octopus > Octopus bimaculoides. The sequence goes on from NC_068982.1 coordinate 126,327,678, forward strand.
AGAGTTCAATCTAACTCTGTTCAATGAATGCCATGTAGAATTCTTAATGAATTTGTTTTACAAAGACCCCAGATGACTATTATGATCAAGAGTACTTTATAAACCCTAAATCTGTGGTTTCTAATCAGGTTACCATGAGATTTTACATGTAACCCTTTTGATACCAACCCACCCACTCAAGAATGCTTCTGGCTCTATGGTACAACCTTCTTGTTTTTTTAAGAGACCTAAATTGAAAATTTCATATTAATTTATGTTCTAAACATCAGCTTAATAACAGTGAAGTTATTTAGTGTAGTTTTCATTTCCAAAATTAATTCAAATAAGGTGATTTTTTAACAGAAATATGGTAACAAAATGATTCAATAAAACAACTGACAAACGAGGCCATCCAAGATCCATATTCCAACAAAAGAAGAGTGTGGAGAGGGCAAGAAAGCACTACTGGGTTAACAACAAGGATGCTGTGAACCTTAAACTTAGAAAGAAAGAATGGTAAACTTGCAGAAACATTGCATTAAATCAACCATATTGCTTGTTTGTCTAAATAAAAGATTTTTTTTCTTTTTGTATAAGATAAAATTTATATATGAATAGGGACTTCTCATCTTCAAAGTATAAAACATGTTTGAAAATTTATATTAATAGGAGGTCAATCAAATGTGTTGCTCTGTAAAAAGGTAAAGGCTAAAAATCATATGAAAAATGATTGGTGTAAGATATTTTCATATGCATGATAACTGTAAGGTTCAGAAAAAATATAGTATTTTCTGTTTTGTTTTTCATTAACTTAAAGCTATTAAAAAAATCCTAATTTCAAGATTTCAGAATGCAATCACTCATTCACACACACACAAAATCTTACAAGCTTTAAGTAAGAAGGTGTTAGTTTCTACTTTTAAGAGATAAATGTAAAAAGAAAATAAATATAAGCATAGGAGTGGCTGTGTGGTAAGTAGCTTGCTTACCAACCACATGGTTTCGGGTTCAGTCCCACTGCGTGGCACCTTGGGCAAGTGTCTTCTACTATAGCCTTGAGCCGACCAAAGCCTTGTGAGTGGATCTGGTAGACGGAAACTGAAAGAAGCCCGTCGAATATATGTATATATATATGTATGTGTGTGTGTATATGTTTGTGTGTCTGTGTTTGTCCCCCCAACATCGCTTGACAACCGATGCTGGTGTGCTTACGTCCCCGTAACTTAGCAGTTCGGCAAAAGAGACCGATAAAATAAGTACTAGGCTTACAAAGAATAAGTCCTGGGGTCGATTAGCTCGACTAAAAAAAAAAAAAAGGCGGTGCTCCAGCATGGCCACAGTCAAATGACTGAAACAAGTAAAAGAGAAAAAGTATATATTCTCAAGCTCTCTATCCATGTACATTTAGAATAATCTTAAAAAGTACCTCTTTATGTTATATATTAATGGACTAATAATTGTATCTTCAGATTAATATTACAGCATTAAAATAAATACTAACCCAATCAAACTGGCCAAAAATTATTTTAATTTTATTTCTTCAAAGATTAGACAATGTTATTTGTTCAAACTGGTTATAACCAGTCTTTCTGACATTACCTTCAGTAACTAGAAACCTTACATAAAATCATTCAAGAAGCTACATTTTTCTCAATTTATCTAACATCATTCATATTATGAATATCAAATAATTAAACGCCATAAAGATTGTTGAGTTTAAGATCATGCTTCTTCTCTTCCCTGTTTAAATCTATGCCTTACAGATAATATATATTTGGGCTGTCTGATAAAATTTTTTGAACAGATGGACTCATTATTGTACTGCCTCTTCTAATTGCAATCATTTCAACTCTGAACAAAATATATTTTGTATAATTAAGAATCTGAATAGCACTCAATAATCAATGTTTTCTCTCCATTAAAAATGCCTACATTTCAGGAAAATTTTAACCATATGATTATTAAGCTATCACTTGAACTATATATCTAATCAGAAGATAACTACACAGAGAAAGATATGAGGTTATGGCAATTCATAACATTCCAAGCTTCATGTATATAAATGAACACTGAGAGAGGGGAAAAAGGAGGTAGGAGTGTAAAGGATTAGGTAAGGTCTACATTAATCTGTTAAAGGTTAAAAGATGCTTGAAAAAAATTAAAAACAAAAAAATAAACAGCTAGTGATAGGGGAAATAACTCCCAATAAATAATTGAAATTTTTCAATAGTCAACTAATGGGGTAGAGATTCTTAGAGTAGACTAGCATAGCCATAATGATACAGGTCTCACTAATTGTATAGAAGTTAATTAAGGAAACTTTTCTTTCAAGGCTGCTGGAAAAGCAAATCATATGATGATATTCAGATTTTCAATAAAGTTTAATAAACAGATATTATTTGGGAATGACAGCAGAAGAGAAATGAAATGAAAAAAAAAATCCACTGCTTAATTTAAGAAACTGACCAGTGTACATGCTTAACGACTTACATAATGAATGCTTTAAAACTAACAGGCAGTAATATTTTCTCATTCTATATTAGTCAATTGTAACTAAAATATCACTTCCTATCATATCTAACCAATTAACTAACTATAATTGAAGATGATATTTAGAAAAGTGATTAGCATATGTGAATAAACTCATCAACCTGCTTGTTGCAGAAGATGATTAAAAGTAAATTCTTTCATCATGAAGAATGACATTTTAAGTAAAACTGGTTATATAACTTAGTTCAAAATTATTTTTGTTTTAACACCTTTGTCTTGTTTTTTTTCTCCAGAGATAAAGTATTGAGAACTACATTCTTCAATGTAGTTGTTTTTCTTAAATGTGACAGGATGGGATTTGAAGGACTATTGCCTGCTATTTCCAGCATGCTAATGCCAACATGCAGAAACTCCTTCTATAGTCTACTATCAAAATAGTAGATCATTAAACACATCACTTCAGAAATAAATAAAAATTCATATAAATCAACAAATATCATCTATTTATTGTTTCTATATCAGGACCCATGGCTTGTGGAGTAAACATTTTTACATTTAAAACAGAAAATGCATAAATGTTGTGTTCTTACGCACCGATATAGGAATTATACAACAAAATTAAATAATTCTACAGCAATCAAGCTTTCACTAATCATATATCTGTTGTTTCCTTAAGTTTTCTAAGTAGACAAAACAGTTTAAACCTTTTGTTACCATATTTCTGTTGAAATACACTGCTTTTATTACCTCCGACTTAGTGAAGGCAGAGGTATTGTTTTTGGCCGTGTTTGTTTGTCCATGGACAAGAATCGCTGGATGGATTCAGATGAAATTTTCAGGGATATTTGACCTCATGATTGGCATGAACTGATTAGATTTGGGGATTGATCCGGTACTGGACAAGGATTCTGGATTATTTTTCGTTTTTTTTTTTTTACTTAATTTTTGAGACCACTTGGGTTCATTTTTAGTATTCTTGTTTGTGAGAGCAGTCAAGTTTATTTCAGATATTCTCATTTTAAAAATTATCTCAGGCTAATCATTGAGAGGATGTTGGTGTTGCCTTGGCAGAGGTTTGTGCTCGTTTCAATTAATTTTGAAAATAATGAAGGATGGTGAAGACTACAAATTTTGAAGATGTGTCTTAAATCAACATCACAGTTTTAACATCCACTTTCCTATGCTTGCATGGATCGGACAGAATTTGTTGAGGCAGATTTTCTATGGTCAGGTGCCCTGCCTATCACCAACCCTCACCTGTTTCTAAGAAACATAAGATTTCCTTGGGCCAGACATGCTTTTCACACTAGATTGGAAACAAAGGACACTACATTAAGACAGTGGCATTCTTTGCTGCAATAACGTAAAATGAAGATAGAGACACAAACACACAATGGGCTTCTTTCAGTTTCCATTTACCAAATCCATTCAGGCTTTGGTTTGCCAAGGTCTATAGGAGATGGCACTTGTCTAAGGTGCCACACAGTCAAAATTATATATTTCTTTTCTACTCTAAGCACAAGACCTGAAATTTTTGGGGAAGAATCCAGTCGATTAGATTGACTCCAGTATGCAACTGGTAATTAACTTATCGATCCAAAAAGGATGAATGGCAAAGTCGACCATGGTGGAATTTGAACTCAGAATGCAAAGACAGACGAAATACTGCTAAGCATTTCGCCCGGTGTGCTCACATTTCTGCCAGCTCGCCGCCTTCAAAATTATATATTTCATTATATCCATTGTCCATAAAGTCAATGGTTGAGAGAAGGAGAGAGACAGGAAGAGAATAAGACAAAAGTTTGAAAAGAGCTGGTTAAAAAAAAAAAATTAAAAAATTGAAAGTGAAAAAAAAAAAAGAAAAAAAAAAACGTTGCCTAACAAAACTATTGAAGTCTTTACTTGTTGCAGCACACCCAACAAACACACACCAACTTTTGTTTATATTTCCCATCAGATTCTTGCTAACTCAGACCATTATTAACCTACAAAATTCCAATGAGCGTCCTTAAAAATAACTGACAGTTTGATAGTCCTATTTCTTTTATAGAGAACTGTATTAACCTTTTACTCTTTTACTTGTTGCAGTCATTTGACTGCAGCCATGCTGGAGCACCGCCTTTAGTCGAGCAAATCAACCCCAGGACTTATTCTTTGTAAGCCTAGTACTTATTCTATCGGTTTCTTTTGCCGAACCGCCAAGTTATGGGGGCGGTTGTCAAGCGATGTTGGGGGGGGGGCACAGACACATACATACATATATATATATGTGTGTATATATATATATATATATATATACACATACATATATACGACAGGCTTCTTTCAGTTTCCGTCTACCAAATCCACTCACAAGGCTTTGGTTGACCCGAGGCTATAGTAGGAGACGCTTGCCCAGGCTGCCATGCAGTGGGAATGAACCCGGAACCGTGCGGTTGGAAAGCAAGCTATTTACCACACAGCCACTCCTGCGCCTATGGGTAAAATGAAAATTAGAGAAAAATAGTGTTGTGTATAGAAGACTGATTGATACAGTGTAACCACGCATGTGTTCAGATGACAAAATGGTAACATGGATTGTAGACAGAAGATTACAAGCAGACATTTTGGTGACTGGTGCAAGGATGGAATAAAACATTATGTAAACATTACATGACAGATGGTTATATTCTCTGAAGCTCTGTGACTTATACTACTCGCTGACAGCAACTCAGAATATTTTGGGACTTCCCACCTCCCACCTATTTTAAAGCCATTTATTAGCTTTGAATTATAAAGCCTACAGCTTGAAATGGCTACATCTTTCTATATGCCTGTGAAGACATACATGCCTTAGTTTTTTTCCCATTAACTGGTTTCAGCCATTGGACTCCAGCCATGATGGGTCAATGCCTTGAAAGGTTTAGTTGAACAAATTGACCCCAGTACATATTTTTAAGTCTAGGGCTTATTCTGTCAGCCACTTTGGCCGAACTACTACATCATAGAAATGTAAACAAACTAACACCAGTTGTCAAGTGGATGGTGGGGAACAAACACAAACACATACATGTATATATATATAAGGTGGTCCACATAGTTTCTGTTCACTGAATTCATTCACAAGGCTATCATAGAAGGTACTTGCCCAAGGTACTGCGCAGTGAGACAGAACCTGAAATGTGGTTGCAAAGTGAACTTCTTAATAACCACACAGCCACACCTGATCTGTAAGTGTTTATTTTCATAAATGTGCAGGTGGCACATAAAATACACTATTTTGAGCGTGGCCGTTGCCAGTACTGCCTGACTGGCCTTCGTGCAGGTGACACATAAAAGCACCCACTACACTCTCGGAGTGGTTGGCGTTAGGAAGGGCATCCAGCTGTAGAAATTCTGCCAAATCAGATTGGAGCCTGGTGCAGCCATCTGGTTTCACCAGTCCTCAGTCAAATCGTCCAATCCATGCTAGCATGGAAAGCAGACGTTAAACGACGATGATGATGATGATATCAATAAAAATACATGGCTACCACAAGAACAACTTTGTAATAAGGTTCAATGCAATTTTTAGAAAGTTTCTGTCACTGTATACAAGATGAATGAATTTTCTTTTCTTTTTTTCTTTTATTTGTTTTGGTCATTTGACTGTGGCCATGTTGGAGCACCACCTTTAGTTGAGCAAATTGATCCCAGAGCTTATTCTTTGTAAGCCTAGTACTTATTCTATCGGTTTCTTTTGCCGAACCATTAAGTTACAGGGATGCAAACACACCAGCATCAGTTGTCAAGCGATGTTGGGAGGATAAACACACACACACACATATATATATAACGGGCTTTCTTTGGTTTCCATCTACCAAATCCACTCACAAGGCTTCAGCTGGCCCAAGGCTGTAGTAAAAGACACTTGCCCACGGTGTCATGCAGTGGGACTGAACCCGGAACCATGTGGTTGGTAAGCAAGCTACTTACCACACAGCCATTCCTGCGCCTATGTCTAAATTAGTAAATTTTCCAAAGAGTATTCCAATCAAAACAGATAATTTCTTTAACACAATAAAACTGATGACTCGCAGTGAAAAGATTAAATTATTTGTAACGGTTTTAATCAAGAATGAGGATTTGGGCCCAAACAGTCTTTTAATGAGATTTCTATCTAGACAACAAATGTAGATTGGGCTTTTAAGAGATCCCTAAAGTTTAGAATATTTAAGCTTCAAAGTTTCTTCCTTTCCTTTTAGACACACAAGGAAGCGGGGACTTTGGAACAGCACGGAGTGAGCATGCTGGGCTCATAACACAGCGGCCTGTAGATTGAAACTACGTTCTACTAAATAGTTAACCAGTGTTGGCTTGCTTATATTCTCGTAACTTAGCAGTTTGGCAAAAAAAGGGGGGGGGCAAATAAGTGCCTTCCGAAAGGGGTGAAAGGCAAGGTTGATATTGGTGGAATTTGATCTCAAAATGTAAAAGCCAGCAGAAATGCTAAGCATTTTGTCTTGCATGCTAACATTTCTACCAGCTCACTGCCTTGGTGATGATAATAATATTACTACTACTAATCACAATAATACAAAACTCTACTTTTTGGCTGGTTCCATCCAGCTAGTAGTGGTCATGAAAGCACACTATTATGAAAGGAGTTTAAAACATGTCACAGGTTTTGGCAAATGTAAATCACACAGCTTTCTACATGTAAAACAGGTACACTAACCACCTCATCACAAAACATTACTATCATCATCTAAATCAAGTACAGACATCCAACTATTTCCTGTTTCAGGATATCCTTTATTTTTCTAAATATCCCCGTAAGTGGTATATCTATAGCTTCTCATCTCATTTGCCTAGCAGCAAAGAGACTTACAACTGCTCTACAGCATATACCTCTGAATTAAGATGTAGTCAAACACTTATCAGAATCATTTCCTCTTCAAATTAAATATCAATAAAACATAAGAGCATAATTCCTTTTATCACAAAAATAAACTAAAATAAATAAAAAAAAAAACAAGAACCTAATTGGATTATATTTCATTCCCACACACTACTCACCCACTCTCTTCTTTAACAATTATGGGGGGGGGGGAGTACATGACTGCTTACAATAATCTTGACAAGTTGCAAAGATTAAAGTGTTAACAAGCATTCAATCACAACTTTGATAAAAGTATTGTTATAATAGCTAGATTTATTGACTTATAAGTTATGTTGCAGACAAATTAACTACACTAATTTCACATGTAACTAAGATCTCTCTGGAACCTACACATTTCTCTTTATTTTATTCTATTTCATTTTTTTTTTTTTTACAAACACCAATAAATATGCTTAAAATCTGAGCAAATAAAAATTTAAAAAATTACGAAAAATTCATTTAAAATAAAAGAAAAAGAAAAAAAGAAATTTCCTGAACATATTTCATAAATTAAGAGATTAGCAACACATTAATTAAGCAAGGAACTAGGAAATGGCAGATATTTACACCCTATCTATTGCCAATTTTCTCCACCACCCCTTTTATTAGATTCAGTTAAGTGTAGCCGCTAACTGGGCAATTTCATGATCAGAGCTGTCATATAAATTCAGAAGAAAGAAAGAATAAAGATAAAGTCTATTTTATCCCATTTAATTAAGACATCAAAGTTTGTTTACTATATAACATCCATGTTCCATGGTAGTATAGGTCGAACCCTCGCTCTTCCATCACTGTGTGTGTGTGTGTGTGTGTGTGTGTGTGTGTGAATAAAAGAAAACCCGATGTCTTAACTATATATTTATACCAATGTATTGCAAGGTAGTTGGCATTAAGAAGAGAATCTAGCTGTAAAACCCATACCAAGACAGTGAAGCCTGGTGTAGTCTTCTGGCTTGCCAGCTCCTGTCAAACCATCCAACCCATGGAAAACAGACATTAAATGATGATGATGACCTACATAATTAAGACAACAAATATGGAGGAGTGAGTATGTGTGATTGTGTTTACATAGACTTGGCTAGGACTCCAAGTTATAACTGAGGGTTTACTCAACTACTGGTTGAATAAGCCATCAGGCGAAACTTGAAATCTCAGTCAAAACTAATTCTATAATAAATTTGACTCAACTCTTCCCACTGTCCTGCTATTAGTAAATGTGCAGTTATTTTTATGAAATTATTTAAAAAAAAAATTAACTACACAATCTACACACACACATACAACTTTATTTGTTAGCAACATCTTATTTGAATGACTATGAAAAATTATAAACACACAACAAAGGACAGAAAATTATTTCTTTATCATAAGAGATGTATTTCTTGCCTTACTCCAAAACCATTTGGGTGTTATCGACCTCAGAGAACATGCAGTTCTAACAACTGAAGGATTAGTTTGAATTAGTTGAGTCTAAGATAATATCAGAACTGGGCATGCTCTATTTAGAGCATGCCCAGTTCTGATATGTATCTGTATAAGTAAAAGGTAAAGAACCCCTTCGGTCATGAATGACTATGGGATTGCACTTAGAAAGTTCCCCGCCTAGGCACCAGTCCAGGCAAGGTTGTTTATGCAGTCGCCCATGCATACCAGCTTCCCCTCTCCATGCCATTGATGTTATCCAAGGGAAAAGCAAAGGCAGATACAGCTCGGCACCAGTGATGTTGCAACTCATTTCTACAGTTGAGTGAACTGGAACAATGTCAAATGAAGTGTCTTGCTCAAGAGTACAACACACAGCCAGGTCCAGGAATCAAACTCACTACCTCATGATTGTGAGCCCAATGCTCTAACCACTGAGCCATGTGCCTTCACCATCTGTATAAGTATCATACATTTATTCATTTTTTTTTTTTTGTTCAGCTCTATATCCATTTTTTGTGCTGACATAGGTTGGATGGATACTTATTCGAAGCAGTATTTTATTGCCAGATACCCTTATGTTGCCAACCCTTACTCAATTTACAAGTTTTTTTCTCTTTTTTCTTTTTAATTATTTATTATTTATTATTCCCCTAAACTTCAAACATGCAGAAGGTACAGAACATAACATTCACCAGGAATGTAAAACACATTCATTTCTTTGCTCAAACAATATTGTGCAGAAATGACAATTTCACACGCACACACATCCACATTTTAATAGGTTTCTGTATAATTTCCTTTATTTCTTTATTGCCCACAAGGGGCTAAACATAGAGGGTCAAACAAAGGGATTAAGTCAATTACATTGACCCCAGTGCGTAACTGGTACTTAATTCATCGACCCCAAAAGGATGAAAGGCAAAGTCGTTCTTGGCAGAATTTGAACTCAGAACGTAACGGCAGATGAAATACCACTAAGCATTTCGCCCAGCATGCTAACGTTTCTGCCAGATCGTTGCCTTTCTGTATAGTTTCCATCTACTCACAAGGCATTAGTCATGTCAAGATTATAGTAGAAGACACATGCCCATGGTCTCACACAATTCAGAATAAACCATTTTGTAGTGTAATTTGGAAATTTGTGGTGGTGGGGGAACACAGAGAATATAAATGAATTCAATGAAAGAAAATATTTCCAGGCTTTGTTCTATAATGTTGTTAACAGCAGAAGTATTTACACAACGTTCATTATAGACTACAATGATTTAACATGGCTTTTAAAATAGTCTCTTTAGAAAATACAAACAGTCGTGTTAATGCATCTAAAGTCTTCTTGATAGGTTTAAAAGAATATTAGCTTCAGTTTCATGGTGGGAAATAGTCAAGAAATAAATTTCAATATGGTTAAAGTAGGATTCAAACATTATTACAGCTAACATGCCAATAGGTTTAGTACTGTATATGAAATTTAGAGTCTTTCCTTTGAGATACAACAAACTGCTCACAATGAAAATGAACTCAAGGCTTATGAGCTGGTAGTCTAATATATTATTCACTTGGCCATTTAACTTCAATGTGTAGGATTTATTTCTTACATATGTACGTAACCAGTATAATTGAGCTCTGTCTTGATGGGAAAGAACTCTAAGAGTTTGGATTTACAATAAATTCTTCAATTTGCAACATGAAACTTATAAGAGGAAACTGGGAATTAAAAAAAAAAATCAGGAACTGTTTAGTTGAAATTTTATGAAATCACACAACCAAAACTTGCTAAAGCCATATGTTATATATTAATCAAGTTTGCACTATCTAGTAATGCTTCAGAAAACAGTAAATAAAACCAACATGATATTTTATTTTTACAATGAATTAAAGTTAAATACAGTTAAACAGTCAAGTTATTAGACCTAAGCTGTATGAAATATTTTCATTCATAATATAAATATCGAAAATTTAGATAAACTTCATGAACTAGATAATTTGTAACTTGATACATTGTAAAACATGAAAATTAATGCGATTGGTATTTCATTTTGATTTCTGCTTTATGGGAAACTAATCTCTTAGATGGTGTACAAGTTTACAGCATAAATCGTCAAATAAATAGGGAACAGGACAATAAGCTGAGAAGCCAATAGTCCTTATTCTCTTAACACTACAAGTTTGATGTATCAACAAACAAGGCACTTAACAGCCCAGTCTACTTAGCTGTAACTAGGTAGAGTATATAAGCAGGGGTGAACACCATACTCTCTTTACTCCTTTATTTGTTTCAGTCATTTGACTGCGGCCATGCTGGAGCACCACATATATATACAACGGGCTTCTTTCAGTTTCCGTCTACCAAATCCACTCACAAGGCTTTGGTCGGCCCGAGGCTATAGTAGAAAACACTTGCCCAAGGTGCCACGCAGTGGGACTGACCCCAGAACCATGTGATTGGTAAGCAAGCTACTTACCACACAGCCACTCCTGTGCCTAAAAATATTTTGCTAGTTTTTCAGTGCAGTCTTCAGCACGAGTTGAACACAGTACTGCAGTATAATAAAATTACGCAAGGAAAGCTTTGGCCATAATTACAGGCCCAGATTCCCAACCCAAAGACAACATCTTCAATGGTTTCTTGACAACTCATTACATTATGGGACAGTTTCTTTTGTTTTTTAAATATTTCCTCTCACAGATTGTCGAGTGTTGTCTGATTGATAGAAAATGGGATTCCTCCCCACTACGTCTATTACATCTCCTGTATAAATAAACTAAGGCAAGAAGATTGCCTGGCAGTTATGTGTTATTTTAAGACAGAGATCTCTTATCTTAGTGTTTATAACGGTGCTTACATTGCTACAAGATTTGTCAAATTTAAAAACCATTAATCTGTTTAAGGCTGGGAACATTGATAAAATACACTATCAACTGTTTGAAAAGAAAATTAAATAAGACTGCCACAAAACCTTTAATCCTTAAGACTTATTTTGCACTTTTAACTGTCATAGGATATCTTAACAGGTTTTAAGATATATGACATGAATGAAAAAGCATTAAATAATCAAAGCTTTATCCAATTAGTCAGCTTACTTCTACAATTAATTAAGAATATACACTAATTGGTTGATGTATAGTTGATAAATTTACTATCTAATTAAGAAGATGGGAGAGAACAGTAACAAGAAACTTAACTTGGCAAGTCTATGATTTTGCTACATGGGGTTAGTTCTGGTCACCGACAGAGTAATGATCAAAACACCTCAATAGTTTAAGCCTTGATCACAAGATATCTCATAACAATTAAAATACTGATGGACCCTGATAAACGAGGTATTTTGAGCGAGAAAAATTCTTGCTGACAGTGAATCATAAGATATGTGATTAATAGAAATTATATTGGTTCACATATATATTTCATCATCATTTTAACACCCACTTTCCCATGCCTGCATGGGTCAGTTGGAATTTGTTGAGACAAATTTTCTATGGCCAAATGCCTTTCTTGTTGTCAACCCTCATCTTTTTCCAAACAAGATTGGAACAGGACAGTACCATTCGTATGATGGTAGCACTTGTTTACAACTATCATGTAACATTGAGACAAGGACACAGACATACACACAAGTGTGTGTACATATTTATTTTTGGAACAGTGAAGCTCGAAGTACATAATACTACAAATGACAGAAAAATCAAAGACTGCCTGTGGGACTCAAACCCAACTCTCCTTGATGGGTCTTATGATGTTTTTGATACTTGTGTCCTGTCAAATCTAGGCGTTGGTTTTCTTGTCCCACAATGTAATGCCAAGCATGATTTATTCCATTTTCTGTTGGGCTACAATGAGGGCGTTCACAAGACAGCAGTGTTTCACTGCCGTATTTGTCAAACTTACTATTTATTGCTTCTATTACAAAGTGTGTGTGTGTTCTTATGTCAAATTATTTATAAAAACAATTTAACATTAGGTTGAAGCATTACTCAATACTTTTATTGATGGAAATTTAATAAGACTAGGAAAGTGTGTACACGTGATTTTGTTAAAATTTAGTTTTTGACACAAGAGTTTAGACAATTTATTCTGATAATAGGCTTTATGAGAGGAGTGGGGACAGGGGGATAAAAATAGTATTTGTGTTACTCTGTTACTTCGGTTATTTGTTTAGCTTCCAATTTATGCACACTGCAGACTCAGTCTTAAACTAAAGTTTTACCTTCAATGAACAGCTCACAGAAACATATCAAATTGACTGAATTGTTTCACAGAAAGTCAAGGATTTTTTTTTCAAATTACATACAAAACTAAGAAGTAAACTTAAAGCCATAACAATTACCATTAAATCCGAAATAGCAGAAGTTTAGCTCAACAGTAAAAAAGACCCGTTTCAAAAGGTAAGTACTTTTTATTATTTTAAACAATTTTTACAGATTTTATAAAACTAACATAAATTGGTTAGTTGTGAATATTTAAATATTTGTTTGATTTAGCAAAGCAAGCATTTTATAACCAGATACCCAATCTAATGACAACTACTTAGTTCTATGGCATAGAAGTACAACAAATACTTTTGATGGAAAAATAACAGATTTGCTTATTATACATTTAATAGGGTTTAGCCAAATTTCTCCTTTAAAAGGTAAATATTTAGTTTATTCATGAATATATGGAGAGGGGTGTCAATCCAATAAAGTGAGATATTTTCTCTTAAATCTCATTTCTTATACATGTGATGTCCCCTAGTGGACTATTAATACAAAGGAGATATAGTTATTTTTTCGTGATATTTGGCAGGATTCAAAGTTTTGAGTTTGAATTTGAAATTAATGAATAAGGAAAAAGATACTTAGAATACATTTTTTGCCCCTTCTTGCTTTGGTTATTGGACTGTAGCCATGCTGTGGTACTGACAAGAAATGTTTAGTCAAACAAATTGATCTCAGTACTAATTTTTATATCTGGTACTTATTTTATTCATCTCTATTGCCAGACCACTCAAACTGACATCAGTAGCCAAATGGTAGTGACATACACATATATACATATGTTCCATCTACCAAATTCATTCACAAGGCATTGGCGAGTCTGGGACAATAATAGAAGGCATTTGACCAAGGTGCTGTGCAGTGGGACTGAACCCAAAAGCATGTGGTAGTAAAGCAAGCTGCTTAATCACATAGCCATGCCTGCATCTATACAAATATTTATTTATCTGTACAATTGCTTTGTATTTTTGAATCCTTGAAAATATTTTTTAAAAACCTTAGAATGAGGGAGGAATTGGTCACAAAAGTGAACAAGTCAACTGTCTGTCATTTGACAATGAATCAAGTGAGATAAAACAAACACAGAAACTTACCGAGTGAAGAAGAAATCAATTCCATTGTTGAATCTGGAATGAAAAGAGAAGAAAAACAAAAACTATGTAAAATTGAAACAACAGAGAAAAATAAATTAATACCAGGTTTCATTAACATTTCCAGAATGCAATTTGTTGAATGTAAATTATATTAAACCCTTCCATATAAATCTACTCCACCCTCACAATATATCTCATACATTAAACATGGTTTTCAAAAAAAATTTTTTTTTGATTTTATTCAAATTTAAAAGAAGTTTTTCCACTTTTTGCTTCTTTTTAATGATGCTTCAATTAATTAAACAGAAAATTAAGCTTTCAACACCAACAGCCCTTAAAATTTGCTTACATTCCAAAAAATGTTACACAACACTTATAATAGTCAGATGGAATACATATCACTGCATTGACCAGACTATCAAGTGTGGTTGTATGCCACTAGTCAGTCATAATGTGCTTCCTTGCATTTGTTGTAGTCCTCAAATGATGTCATCCTACTGGCTATGAAGACAGGCCAACATTCTCCACTAAATGGGAGTAATGTGAAATGAAGTGTTTTGCTCAAGAACAGAACATTCTGCTGGTCTGTGAATTGAAACCATGATCTTGCAATCCTGAATGCAACACCCTTACCACAAGTCTTTAATATATATCAGTAAAATTCTGAAGATACCAGTACAAGTTTGTTAAGATATTTTTGTTAACATATGCAAATGGTATGTATAGTAAAATGGTTGGAATATCAATGAATTAAACAGCCAGTAAACAAAAGTTTGACCAAAAAAAAAAAGAATAAAACAAAATTGTGTGGCACAAAAAACAACTTTGTTTATACCAATCTTTTAATTTCATACAAAAATTCAAGTATTTCATAGTATATTGAATTCAAAGTTTGTTCAAATAAACACACATAAATTTAGAATCATGAAGATCAACTTTATTGTTGCTTTTTGTGATTGCATTTCTATTAATATTTCTCAATATTTCTCTTGTATTTTGTACTTGGGTCACTCATTGGACAGTGGCCAAGCTGGGGCCCTGCCTTGAAGGGCCTTAATCAAACAGATCAACCCTAGAACTTGAGATCTCTTTTGCTGAACCATTAAACTATGATAAACAAGCCAATACTGATTGTCAGGAGGGACATGCACACACACACACACACACACACACACACACACGCATACACTCATATACATGATGAGCTTCCATAGTTAATGCCTACCAAATTCATTCACAAAGCACTGGTCTACCGGGAAGATATTTGCCCAAGGTGTCATGTAGGACTTAAAACCAGGAAGTTGTTGGTCAGATCTGATCCCAATATTCTTCTTGTTACATGTTCAGACCAGCCAGATCTGGCCTCTCACACCTACCCAACAATATCACTCTAAAAATAAACAAACATATCACTGAACTCTTAAAGCTACAAGATAATGCATCATCATCATCATTTAACGTCTGCTTTCCATGCTAGCATGGGTTGGACGATTTGACTGAGCACTGGTCAAACCAGATGGCTACACCAGGCTCCAATCTGATTTGGCAGAGTTTCTACAGCTGGATACCCTTCCTAACCCCAACCACTCCGAGAGTGTAGTGGGTGCTTTTACGTGCCACCGGCATGATTAATTTAAAACAACGTGAATAAAGAATTACATTTGATAAAATAAGATGAATGCTAGAGGGCTAATCATACAACTGTTCATGCCATAATACAACATACTGAATATATTCCACAGACACACACGCAACTAATATTGTAAAAGTTTTGGAAAACACCTTTGAAGAGATACTTTTATAAAGCATTCATTTCTGCATTTCTCAAAGTCTGTCTTTTTCCAGTATAGAACAACGAGTTAATATCTTTCTATTAGGATAGCACTGTTGCTGAGTTAAACATTAAAGTGATGCATGTCAGTTAGTGTAATGTAATATACTGGAACGCATATTTAGTTGACAGTAAAAATATCAATGGTTTTGGCAATTGATGTAACAGTGGCAAGCACTTGTGTGACAATGTGCAAAGTTGCGACAATGATAAAGGAAGCAAATTTATATCCATTTCAGTTTGTCTGGATGAAATAGAAGTGTTTGATAATTTGATTAAAGGTTTAAACAAAGATGAGTTTGCAGCAGGAGCCTGATTGCAACAATAAAATAAAGTGACACATTTAAGACTTGCCATTTTCACAGAGATATATGGTTTTAAATGTGGGAAGCTTATTAACACTCAGTTCTTTTTTTTCACCTGTCCACTACGATTAAAATTTTTTTTTTTTTTAAAACCACTTGGAATTTTAAAACAAAGATCAATCAATTAGCTAATGAAGGAAATACACACATGCAAATATTCTGTACAAGTTGTACTCTAAATTCATAATTCTAGTATGAATTAGGTTGGTTAATGGCTTAGCCAATCAATAAAGATAACTTATTTACCAGCTGGTTTACTAGATCTTGAATGAAACAGTTGGAAGAAGAGGACAGCTGAAGAATATCAGGGAAAATAATAAATAAAATAAAATAAAATAAAATAAAAAAGCCAATATTCTGTACAAGTTGTCATTCCACTGTTGACATTTGGCTAATGGCTTCCCCCCTTCCCCCACCTCCATTATTCCCACCCCCAACAACTTCAACAGCATAGAAGACTATCTTTCACCCACAGACTGCTTTTATAGCTATATTAATGAAGTTTAATCTTGGTTACCTTCTGAATTTGCATTTAAGCAGACTGTTGATAGGAAGGAGGAAAAAGAAAAGAGAAATCCATGAGACATTAATGAACCACTGCTG
>NC_068982.1:126344768-126345844 GCF_001194135.2 Octopus bimaculoides
ATTCTTTTTCTTTTTAAATACAGTTTTACAATTGTTGATAAGAGGCACTGTGTAGAATTTCATTCATGATATTTGGTTAGTTAAGTAATCTAATACCTGAAAGCTCAGAACCATTATTTCAAAAGTAAAAATTCAGTTATAAAAAGAAGAAAACAGAGGAGACAAGTATTTGATGGTCCATAAAAAGGCACATTAAAAAAAAAAATTTCCCCCCAAAATGTTTTTTTTTTTTTTAAATTCACTATATTATTACATGCTTTAATGCACTTGAAACATTATTCGTGAATAAGCACTGCTGAAACAGGGGTACAAGTAATAATGCCTGTGTCTCTCTATTATGCCATCAAGTATAGTAATGATACAGTGAATAAATCCATGATTAGGCAACTGGCCAAAACAAAAGAACCGTACCCCCTCTTTCGAGTACAGTGAAGCCACAGTCCTAAACAAGATAGATGTGAGAGGCAATTTATTTAATGTGCCTATCAAATATTCTTGTGTAGGTTACCAAGTATATGAAAGAGACAAAGCTGGCTATTGAAACTTTAAAGTCACTATCTAATTTTTTCTTATACAAATAAGTCTCATACTCTACCTATAGAGTGTATTTTTAGTTAATGACTGATTGCTTTTCCGTATGATTATGCATAAAACACACACACAATGAAAATAATATGTTGTGTATTTGAGAGAGAGAGAGATGCATAGATCAGCAAATATTTCTTTCTTTGTAATGTACTGCTATTATTTGATACTGTTTTCACCCTTGGTATTATTTAAAATTCACTTCAGAACAAACATAAAAACATTTATGTTTACATTCTGTGAATTTAGAAAATTCCAAAGAAATGAAGTAAATTCTTTTTTTTTCCCTTTTCTTTTTTCTGTGGTGTAACCCAAAGTAGCTAAGGCTATAGACAACAGCGAGTAGAATATTGAATTAAAAAAACACAAAGGAGTTTTTCTTTCAAAACTCCTTGGGCGGGGAAAAGTCAAAAGCTGCCCAAATCCCAAACTTTTATCTACTTCAAATTCCATTGAGAGAGAGAGAGAGAGAGAGAGAGAGAGAGAGAGAG
>NC_068982.1:126346181-126347115 GCF_001194135.2 Octopus bimaculoides
AGAGAGAGAGAGAGAGAGAGAGAGAGAGAGAGAGAGAGATCAACTGCTAAAAGGCGAATTCACTGCAGTTGCAGAAGAGAAAATATTTCTTATGTACCTCCTATTGATAAAGGCTAACTAGCTTGAAACATTGGTGTCTGAGAGTCTTGATAGATGGCAACATGAACTAGTGGAGTGTTTTCACACTTTTTTTTTACCATAAGAGAAATATTTTCTCCATGGTAAATGCATTGAATTTGCCTTTTAGCAGTTGAAATATGTCAGAAACATATTTTAACTAACCTAAACTTTGCTTAAGCCTAAACATTGCATAGCACTAATATTTTGTTATTTTCCACAATCAAGCAATCCACCAGCACAAATCAGTCAAAGAACTGAACACTTTACCATCAAAATTTCCGAAAATCCATTCTATAGTTTTTCCTGTTTTTTGTGTGAAGACCTATAGGCTTAAACATTTATGTAGTGATGACAGAGATTAGTGTAATATGAAGGAGAAAGATTTCATACAATAAGTAACTTTAGATAAATAGATAATAAAGAAAGAAAGAATATTATCTTTGGGAACATACGAAGAGAATACAAATATAAAAATTTTAAATTGTATTTTGAATCCCGATAAATTTTTAAATGGACAATTTGGAACTAGTTGCTTTATGTGTATCAGTTTGCTGATTTCAATCAAAACAAAACACATTCAGTCAACAGACAAAACAGTCTTGAAGTGCTTCTGTAACAACTCTGTTGCCTGAAATCCCATATTACAAAGAAGGGTTAATTGCTTGTTGACTAATGAGTACAAAGTTCAAAACTTCTTTGTTTAATTAATATCTGTTAAGTCTTGAGAATTGAAAATTCATTTTGCTTGTGTGATATTTGAATTTCATTCAGAAGCACATTATGAACGTAAGGGGAATCAATATAGATCGGAAGA
>NC_068982.1:126347439-126352142 GCF_001194135.2 Octopus bimaculoides
TATGATGGTCTTCTTTCAGTTTTCATCTACCAAATCCACTGACAAGGCTTTGGTTGGTTTGAGGCTATAGTAGAAGACAATTGCCCAAGGTGCCCTGTGGTTAGGAAGCAAGCTTCTTACCACACAGCCACAGTGCCACCTAATGAATGCTAAGTTCAAAACTTTTTTGTTTAATTAATAGTCCTGAGAAATGAAAATGCATTTCATTTGTGAGATATTTGAATTTCATTTAAAAGGACATTATGAACATAAGATGAATTAATATTTTGAATACCTAATAGCTATAAGTTAACATAGTGGTTCCATGTCAACTTACATGGGTGTAGTCATGATTTCAACTGAAGGGAGTGGTTTTAATAATTAATATGAAATCCTCTAAAAGCCATTCAATTTGGGGAAAATGCAAAATTAAAATTAGGTAATTATATTTGCATAAAATGGGAGTAGGACATAAAAACCTGCTGAACTTCCCTACTGGTTATGAGACTGGCATATTTTAACTGCCTCATTGGTTAAACTTCTTAACTCTTTAAGTATTCAGATTACTCTGGCAAATCTAATGCTTATTTATTGAGATTATTCTTAATCATGCATCATCTCATAGCTCTGGGATATTGATGATGTGGTTGCTTTATATTTAGAATGGCATTGTAAGAGAGGTGTGAGAGGCCAGATCTGGTCAGTTTTAACAAAAATTTTTTAAAAATGCTAAAAGGTTTAATTAACAGATAACTGGCACACTGATTAAAACTTTTCCCTTGTATCTTGTACAAGATAACAAAAAATAAATAACAAAGTATTGCTTGCTTAGTAATTTTTTAACCATTTTAATCAGTTTAATATATATTTCAAACAATAATTATAAATTCACAGTCTATCTTCCTTCTTGAATAAGTTTAATAAATCTCTTGCTAATTAACTTCTTTTCAATTATGCCAGTAGCTTCTTAACAAAATTTGAAGTGGTTTTATCTCACCGAGTACCTTATCTGTTCAGAAATTGTTAGAGAGGTCTTAAAGAGATCAAAAACTCATTTCTGAGAAAACAAATGTAAATTTAACTTCAGTTCTATTTGTGGTATTTCACCTGTCTTTACATTCTGAGTTCAAATTCTGCCTGGGTCAACTTTACCTTTCATCCTTTAAAGGTTGATAAATTAAGTACCAGTGAAATACTGGGGTCAATGCAATCGACTGGTCTCCTCTCCCAAAATATCAGGCCTTGTACTTATAACAGGAAGGATTATTATTATTATTATATAAGGCAGCAAGTTGGCAGAATCGTTAGCATGCTAGGTGAAATGCTTAACAGTATTTCGTCTGCCATTACGTTCTGAGTTCAAATTCTGCTGAGTACAACTTTGCCTTTCATCCTTTTGGGGTTGATAAAATTAGCACCAGTTATGCACTGGGGTCGATGTAATTGACTTAACCCCTTCCAAAATTTGAGGCCTTGTGCTTCCAGTAGAAAATATTATTATTATTATTATTATTATTATATCATATGAGGACACATGGCCTGGTGGTTAGAGTGTTGCACTCACAATCAGAAGATTGTGGTTTCAATTCTTAGACTGGGTGGTGCATTGTGTTCTTGGGCAAAACACTTCATCTCATGTTACTCTGCAATCACTTAGACACCTAACATGTGGCACACCATGCACCTGTTCAGGCAATGTTGACTTGATGGAGGAAGTGAGCTAATGCATGGCACATACATTTGATCACTATAAACAAATCATTGTGCAGGTTGACGGGAGAGTCCGTCATTATTATTATTAAACCTTCAAGGACTGAACACAACTACCTCCCCCAAAACTGAAATGCAATATGCAAGCCAATGAAGGAGCCACTATATGGTTGTTGAACCTGCTAAAAATAACAGCCTGTCTCTCTGATGCCACAATATTATTTAAATATAATGGAAAGACAGTGTATAATATAACATTAGATACATTGTCTGAGAATAAGACAAGATAACCTGGAGTGCCTATGACTGAAACTGACCTGGGGTTAAACAACAACAACAACAGCAAGTAATAATGGGTAGTTTAAAAATTGGCAATGGTTTAAAACCAATAGTTTATTGATAAATCAGAATTTCACTTTTAATTCACTCATGTTTTATTTAAGTAATTTTAAAGGATCAATTATTTCCTTATGGAATGGACTTGGAAGAAGAAAAAAATAAAGCAAATAAATTTAATCTAAAATATTGGAAACAAATGGCTGCTGACAACAAATCAAAATCAGATCAACAAATTGAAAACAACTCACTGAAAAATAAATATTTTGGAAAAAGCCAGAGCAAAGTGTTGCATAATCTCAACAAACGACTGAACAGAGCAGAAGCATTGATAATAATCAACTGAAATAATAAGCAAAATAATAATAATAATAAAATTTTTTTTAAAAAAACCAGATTTCTTTTTTTTTTTTTTGTCATTTTCATTAATTATTCTTCAGTAAAGAAAATTCCTATAATTTTAAAAAAACCCCAGAAAGATGATTGATATAATATATGTGTGTGTGTGTGTGTGTGTGTGTGTGTGTTAGTCAATTAGCTTCATATCTTCCCTATATTATTTGCATATATCTTTGCCTTTTTAAAACATTTTTTTAGTTGTTTCAGTCACTGGAATGTGGCCATACTGGGGCACCACTTTAAAGGGTATTATTTAACCCTTTAGTGTTCACATTATTCTGCCATAATTAATGCTTTTTTATCCACATTGTTTTGAACTAATCAAGCATTATCTCGTAGCTATGAGATTTTGATGAGGTAGCTGTTAATTTTTAAAACGATATTGTAGGGTTGGTGTGAGAGACCAGATCTGGCCAGTTTGAACATAGAATAGGCAAAATACTTTTGGTTGGATATGGCCGGTTTAAATGCTAAAGGGTTAAACAGATTGACCCTGCTACTTGTTCTATCAGTCTCTTTTGCTGAACCACTAAGTCACAGGAACAAACCAACACCAGCTGTCAAGCAATAGGGAAAACGTTTTCTCTCTCTCTCCTAAATGGTTACCCTGAGGTTACCATATATCTCCTCTACATCAGTTTTTGTCCCTGTCCTTCTCTAACCTCATCCCCTGGTAAAACACCACCTCCTTCAATACCACTCCCTCTCTCAGTTGTGGGAGTTTTGTTTTGCAAGTTATTTGGTGGCTTTGCTGGTGTTGATGCCACATAAAAAGCACCCAATACACTCTGTAAAGTGGTTGGCACCCGGCCGTAAAAACCATGCCAAAGCAGACAGTGAAGCTTGGCGCAGTTCTCTGGCTTACCAGCATGGAAAACAAATGTAAATGATATATATATATATATATATATATATATATATATAGTAGAATAAGGAGTAGAAAGGCTGGTACAGTATTATATATTTGAAAAAAATGAATAAAAATGGCTTTTCTGGTAATTTTTCCACTTTAATAATTAGATGTTTATAAGCTTTTAGGTGTTTACAAAAGGCAAACACCTAATTATTAAAGTGGAAAAATTATCAGAAAAGCCATTTCTATATATTTTTACAAACACATACACACACACACACATTGAGTCATCCCATAAATAATGTTTTTTTCAATTGCATGAACTAAAAGTCGGAGGGGGATGGGATAAACTACCTGCATCAACTTGCTATAAAAGCAGGTGGTAATTTTACCTTGTACTTATTCTTAGTGCAAGTTTTGAAGAGTGCAGTTCGATTTTAACAGTTATTTTTTTCAAAGTTATAATGGAAGTGACAAAGGAGCACATTCGGCATATTTTGTTTTATGAGTTCAATAAAGGCAACGACACAACAGAAAGTGCAATGGGGATCGGACAATAAGTGTTAGCCAGTGTCAATGGTGGTTCCAGAAATTCCGAGCCGGAAACTACAGCTTAGAAGATGAGCCTCATCCTGAAAGATCTGTAGAGCTTGACAATAATGTCCTGCAAACCCATGACTGTTGAAGAACTAGCAGAGAAGCTTGAATTTGGACATTCAACCACTGATACCTGCATGTCATCAGAAAAGTCAGCAAATTGGGTCAATGAGTTCCTCACAAACTTTCCGAGTCTAATCGTGCGCAGAGAGTGAATGTGTTTTCTTCTTTGCTGTCGTGTCTCACAAATGAACCTTTTTTGGACCGAATAGTGACTGGTGATGAGAAATGGGTTCTCTATAAAAATGTCAAGCACCGAAGACAGTGGGTAGGGAAAGGAGAAACAGGCTAAAGATCTTCAGGCATGTAAGGTGCTGTTATCTGTTTGGTGGGGTATGAAAGGTTTAGTCCACTTTGAACTTTTAAACCCAAACCAAACAATAACAAAGGAGATCTACTGCAAGCAGCTTGAGCGGCTTAAGTCAGTGCTAGAAGAAAAACGACCATCTTTGGTTTCAAGACAAAAGGTGTTCTTCCAACAGGATAATGCTCGGCCACATACAGTGAGGATGACATTCCAAAGGCTGGAGCAGTTTAAATGAGAAACTATGTCCCACCCACCATATTCACCAGACATTGCCTCATCTGATTATCATTTATTCTGCAGTCTTCAAAATCATTTGGACGGAAAAAATATGAATTCTGTAGACAAGGTCAGAACAGTACCGGAAGTGTATTTTTCATCATGGAGAAGTGAATTTTGGAAGAGGGGCAAGTCTACCAGATAGATGGAAGAGCATTGTAGAAAATGAAGGACAGTATATTTTAG
>NC_068982.1:126352237-126376349 GCF_001194135.2 Octopus bimaculoides
ATATATATATATATATATATATATACACACACACACACACAGGCTTCCACACCGTTTCCTGTGTTTTGTCCAGCACAAGGCAATGATCAGCCAAGGGTTACAGTAAAAGACACTTGCCTAAGGTGCTGTGCAGTAGGACCCCAAACTACAAGGCTACCAAGAGAGCTCCTCAAGCAGACCCCATGCCTGCCCCTATACCTGTAGATGGAGAGATGAGAATAAAACCGTACACTGCAGAGAAACACCACATTCTTTACAATGTTACGGTTTTGTGATGGTCATACTACTGATGGTACAAAATAGACGTATTTTTGTAACTGTGTGACATATTTAACCTTGTCATGGGTCCTACACCACCACTATGGAGACTTCCAACAAATGGAAACTTCAAACATGAAAGTAAATACATTGTTGTTTTATAGATTGAGAAGAAATTTTAGTCCCAATTTTTATGCAATCAAAGTTGAATCGATTTTTATTATCCATTACTCTCATTTATCTAAGTTGTAAGTGTATGTATGTATGTGATAGATAGACAGACAGATAGATAGATAGATAGATAGATAGACAGACACAGAATTAATATAGAAGCAAAAATACAATCCAAATATGTTTTTTTAAAACAATCATCAAAAGAATTTTTTTAAAGCTACTTTTTAAAATGTGCTGTTTACTGGCTATTATAAAATACTTAACTATTTAAGTTCTAACCTTTAAAAAGTGCTTTGTTTTGTATTTATTTTTTATTTTTCCCCCCCATCTAACTGTGAAAAAAATATATACATAAACCGCTATAAATTGGCCTGGGAAAAATATATTGCTGTTCCATCTTTTGTTGATAATATCACTTTATAAACTAACCTGAGGAAAATGAGTGGGAGAGAGAGGGGGGGAAAGGGAGAAAAAATAAAAACAAAAAAAAGAAGAGAAAGAGAGAGAGAGATTATGTATCAGGTTTTTTCATCAGAGTGTATAATAATTGTAAATTCTATTTGAGAAGCTTAAGATGAGCCAACGGAGAAGTTATCAAGAAGCTATTTAGGCATATGGGATTACAGAGAAACCTTACAATTAAAACATTCTTATTTTTACTCAACATCATAGTTGAGATCAAGAGGGGTTTGTAGTTAAAAGTATCTCTTAGAATTTGTCACCATTCTCATACGAAACTTGAGATTTTCTCATTTGTAAGCTGTGAACACTTAAATTTAAACTGAATTACAAGTCTATTTATACATTTATTTATTTATCTATTTATTTATTTATAGCCTATTCTCATTTATTTATTTATTTCTTGGTGGTATGTTTGAATTACACCTTTGTTTTCATTCCTGGGGGAAAGCGAAACCCATATTGTTTGCAGGATTTTCCTTTTTGAATGAAATAAAAGTAATTGTTTTGAAACTTTAGAAAATTAAAAAAATTAGAACACAGATGACTATAGAAAAGTTATTTAGTGAGTCTGAGTAGATAAAAAAAAGAAAAAGGAGAGATGCAGGGAGGGACGTTGAATATAGTAGGGAAGTAAAAGCAGAGATTAACGCTTTCGTTACCATTCCGGCTGAAACCAGCTCTGGCTCTGAGTACAAATGTCTTGTTTTCATAAGTTTTGAATTAAAATCTTCTACCAAACCTTAGTCACAATTTATGTTCCTAACACTAGCTTAATAATAACTAAGTTATTTTACTAAATTCTTTGTTATATTTAAAGTAATTGAAGGAAACATAGAACATCTCAAAATAAATACATAATGAAAGGGTTAAACAGACTAGTATCCATTGTGGACACTGTTACCTAATATTACACTCTTTAAATAGTGTATCTCCAGTTTGATACTCTGGGGGAAATGCCTGGTTAATCGCAATTATTATCATTATTATTATTAAGGTGGCAAGCTGCCAGAATGGTTAGCAAGCCAGGCAAAATGCTCAGCAACATTTTATTTATCTTCATATTCTTCTGAGTTTCAATTCCATCAAGACTGACTTTACCATTCCTCTCTTTCAGGGTCAATAAAATAAATACCAGTAGAACACTGGGGTCAATGTAACCAACTTACTCCTTCTCTCAAAATTGTTGGCCTTGTGCCAAAATTTGAAATCATTATTATTAATAATAATAATAATAATAATAATAATAATAATAATAGACAAATGGTTGAAAAACATTGGAATGGAATGTCTTGTAGAGCTTCTACAGAAAGTTTGCCTCTTAGGAACAGGCAAGATTATCAGAAGGGTTTTGAGCACTTGAAAGATTATTGAAAGATTGTGGAATTCTAAGGTTACAGATAGTAAGCTGCTACCTGCATAAAACCAGGAATAAGGCCAATCTTGAGTCAAGTAGATTAATAATAATAATAATAACAACAATAATAATGGTTTCAAATTTTGGTACAAGACCAGCAATTTTTTTTGTGAGGATTGGAGATCCCCAGTACTCAAAAACTGAAAGGATGAAAGGTTAAGTTACCCCTGGTGGCATTTGAACTCAGTATGTAAGGATAGCATTTTCTCCAATGCTATAACAATTCTGAAACCTTGCTACCTTCATAATAATGGATACAAATTTTGACACAAGGCTAGCAATTTTAAGCGGGGAGAGAGGTGAGAGAGAGATAAGTCATTTACACTGACTGCAGTGCTCAACTGGTACTTATTTTATTGACCTCAAAAGGATGAAAGTCAAAGTCAACCTTAGTGGCATTTGAACTCAGAATGTAAAGAGCCAGAAAAAATGCTGCTGGCTGTTTTGTCCAGCACAGTAACAATTCTATCAGCTTGCTGTCTTAATATTAAGAATAATAATAATCCTTTTTACTAAAAGCACAAGGCCTGAAATTTTGGAGGAGGGGGAAAGTCGATCATATCACCCCAGTACTTGACTGGTACTTAATTTACCAACCCTGAAAGGTAAAGTCAACCACGGCGGCATTTGAACTCAGAACATAAAAAGCCAGAGAAAGCGTTGCTGGGTGTTTTGTCTGGTACAGTAACAATCCTGTTGGCTTGTCTTCCTGACACCTAGGGCAGAGAGATGTACTGTCTACCAATGTATACAGTACGTTTCTCTGCCCTAGGTGTGAGGAAGACACTCGGCAAGAAATGGAAACAGAATTGAAAGATGATAATGATGATGATGATGATGATAATAATAATAATAATAATAATAATAAATCCTTAATGGAATAATATAATTCATTTCTGAAATCTTTCATTTTCAGCAAAACTTTAATCTTCTAAATGCCAAACTTCTAAAACATGTACACTACAAAGAAAATATGTTATTTGCATTGGTTTTCCAAGTCATGGAAATACTTCAATAAGATTATAACGTAATGTGATTAATTACATAATAAAATACCTATACATGAACTCAATACAATGAATACCAGTGCCAGAATCCCTCCACCACCATAAAAAGTACTATCGATGTACATTTTCCTGCCCTCTAGAACAGAGGTTCTCAACAGGGATCCATGTAAGATTTTGTTGCTAAAATTTATCTGCAATAAACTGGGTATACTTCTACAAAATATTTTAGCTATCTTTTATATAATTTCTAATAATAATCATCATCGTCAACGTTTAATGTCTGCTTTCCAAGCTGGCATGGATTGGACAGTTTGACATGAAGCTGGCTAGCAAGCTCTCCAGACTCAGATTGTCTGCTGTAGCATAGCTTCTACGGCTGGATGATCTTCCTAATGCCAACTACTTAACAGAGTGTGCTTGGTGTTTTTACAGGCCACATTAAATAATAATAATAATAATCTTTTCTATTCTAGGCACAAGGCCTGAAATTTTGGGGGATGGAACCTGTCGATTAGATCGACTCTAGTACACAACTGGTACTTAATTTATCGACCCCGAAAGGATGAAAGGCAAAGTCGACCTCGGCGGAATTTGAACTCAGAACATAAAGACAGACGAAATACCGCTAAGCATTTCTGCCAGCTCATCGCCACAAATTTTTAAACATCAACTGGTTATAAGGATCCATCTGAATAAAACAGGAATCAAAGGGGTCCATAGACAAAAAATGGTTGAGAATCACTGCTCTAGAGGAACGATTTCTGATATCAGTGCATGAAAAAGAAAACAAACTCAAATTATATGGCTGATGTGAACTAAATATATTTGGGTATTGATTAATATATTTTCTGGGTATTCAGAAAAATGTTCTTACAACATTCCAAGTTTCATGTTCGACCAATGCCAAAAACAGTCGTTTTCCTTTTATTTTTTTTAAGAAGGAGACCAAAATTTAAGGCAGAAGTAATTTCGCATTTCCTACATTTGTTTAATGGTGTGTCTGTTTATCTACATGCACATGTACACACACACATATCAGGATATATATATGTATCGAAATCGAACCAAATTCGACGACTGGCACCCATGCCAACCTTCCTTCATTGGACGCTAAACTCTGCTTGCAAAGACCTGTTGGGACAAGTGAAATCGAAACTGAACCGAATTCAATGACTGGTACCCGTGCCAGTGGCGTGCTAACAACACCATCCGAGCGGGATCACTGCCAGACCAGTGGTCTGGCTTCTGTGCTGGTGGCACGTAAAAAGCATCATTTGAGCGTGATCGTTACCAGCATCGCCTTACTGGCACTTGTGCTGGTGGCAGGTGAACAAAACATTCGAGCGAGATCGTTGCCAGCACCGCCTGACTGGCGCTCGTGCCCATGGCACGTAAAAAGCACCCACTACACTCTCGGAGTGGTTGGCGTTAGGAAGGGCATCCAGGTGTAGAAACTCTGCCAGATCAGATTGGAGCCTAATGCAGCCATCTGGTTCGCCAGTCCTCAGTCAAATCGTCCAACCCATGCTAGCATGGAAAGCGGACGTTAAACGATGATGATGATGATATATGACAAGGAAGAAGATAAGTTACCAATATCATAGAGTTTAATGCTAGTTACAACTGGTTAATACTGGTTACATACATAAACACACATCCTTCTGTTAGTGTTTGTCCCCCACCACTGCTTGGCAACTGTTGATCTGTTTACATCTGGGTAACTTAGTGGTTCAGCAAAAGAGAACTAACACAATGAATACCAGACTTTTAAAAAATATGTACTGGGGTCAAGTCATTTGACTAAGCCCCTCAAGGCAGAGCCCAGCTTGGCTGCCATCTAATGACCGAAACAAGTAAAAGATAAAGGGTAAAGAACATGCACGGGCATGACTGTGAGGTCAAGGCATTCACTTCACAACTACATAGTTTTGAGTTCAATCCTAGTGTGCGCAAGTTGGCTTAAGGTCATACCTTTCACAGTATATCTGTGAAAGATATAAACATTAGTGAAAAACCCAATACTTTCTGAATAAATTTTACCAAGTCACAGACACTCCCAAGTTAAATTTGCCAACAGAAATGAAGTGAAACTGTACCAGGATTGTTAGCAAAAAATATAAACCATGACGTTACTCTTCACAACGTATGTTATAAAATATATAAAAATAACATAAAACAAGGTGATTTATTTCCCATTACTAACAAAAGAAAACATGGATCCTGTTCATTGCAATTCTAAGAAACAATTAAGCTAGTCGTTATCTTGTGTTTTCCCACATATAGAAAAAATACTTTTGTTTATTATTATTATTATCATCTAAATATGGCAGTACTTAAATTGTTTTGTACTTCATACTTTATATATTTTCCCTCAGTTCAATTACATTTTTTAAACTTCATGTCAAACAGTTTTTACTTTCATTTTCACTTTCAACCATCCCCTTCCAATGTCCTACATTTATATTTTATTTACTGTTCCTCTACACACACACACACACACACACGATGATTTCCATTTTTCCCCTCCTTTTCAGTTTCTTTAAATAGTTGTCAACACTTACTATCTATATATTTCTCTATTTTTCTACAATAATTTTTTTAGCAGAATACAAAAAGAATTTTTTTCCCTCTTTTGTTTACAGTTTTTTTTTGTTTTTTGTTGATTTTTTTTTTCTTCCATATATCAAAGAGAAATTCAACTTGTCAAGACATCAAATAAATGTGTACCATAATATTGAGATCATACTCCAAGACAAAATAAACATGGCCAAGGCATGAAAACAAAACAAGAACGCCTGTTCTATATTTAAGGGGAATTTCCTCCTCTACCTCACCATCACCTCTTGAAATCCTAACCATCCTTATTGGATGGTAGACTAGTGACTACATCATTCAATATAATGTTATACAGTTTTAACATGTCTTTCACTTGTCTCAATCATTGGACTGTGGTCATGCTGGAGTACCGGCTTGAAGGGTGTAGTAGAAAAAAAAAACCTACTCTAGTACTTATTTTTTCTTTCTTTCTTTCTTTTTTTTTTGGAAGTTTGGTACTTATTTATTTTTTTTTTGCTGAACCAAGTTGCAAGGATGTAAACAAACCAACACCAGTTATCAAGTGATAGCGGGGAGAACAAACAACACAGAGTTTAAATGACCAAATTGATTACTGAAAGTCTCATTTAAACAGGACATACATAGATGCACACACACACACACATATATATATATATATATATATATATATATATACAGATTTTATCTGAATTCTATTTGACATCAAACCACAGCTGATCTAGTGATGGAGCCTCTGTGTGTTGACCTGCTAAGAAATAACAACCAAATCTCCTTCAAATCACACTCTAGCTGTTCAAGAAAGAGAGAAAAGTAATATTAATATGAATAATGTAGTCCGGAACATACTATGCTGGGGTGAAACAAGAAATGGTGGTCATAATGGAATGTCTTTAATTACAAGCTTGCTCAATGAGAGCTGACCTGAAGCTCAACAAACAACAACAACAACAACAACCACAACAACCACCACCAGTATGCATTTGATAGGAAGCTACACAGTCACTGTGTGATAAATATACAACAAACTGGCTGGAAGTCAAATATAGATTGTAGGTAACTAGAAAGGAGTAAGCCACAGATGAAGAAAGGCTCAACAAAAGAGAGAGAGAGGGAGAGAGAGAGAGAGAGAGAGAGAGAGGGAGAGAGAGAGAGAGAGAGAGAGAGAAACAAGGAGAAGGAGGAACATGCAGTTAAAATAGAGAATATTGGATAAAAGAAAGATTAATGTTAAAAGTGATTAAGAAAGTGATGGGGGTGGTAGAAGTGATTAAAAAGTAATTAAGGTGAGAAAAGATGCAAAGAACGACTGGAAATGTGAAATCTTCAAAGACCCAAACAAAAATAAATAATTAGAAAGAAAAAGGAAAAAGATCACTTGCTGGAATTAGATGACAATTCAAAGAAATGGATTCTTCCAAAATGGTGAGCTGGGCAGCACAGCTATAGCTAATTGGTCAGTCAATATATGAAATATACTTGGAACAAAAACTGTGGTAAACATAAACTTCAGCTACAAGAGAAAAAGAGAAGGAATTCTTGGCAGTGAGCCAGTTCACAAGGAACTTGCCAGCCTTAGCTGTCTATTTTATCTATTATTATTATTGCTTCAGCTTACCTCCCTATCTCTGACATATATTCTACAATATTCTCTCATACAGCAGGTTGGTGTGCAAAGCACACAAATCATATGTGTATCTCTGTTGCAATAGACAATTTATCTTTCACCATATCTTCGCAAGCCTTAGATATAGTGTTTCCCTAGCATAGGCACAAAAAAAAAGAAGCACACATGCATACACGCATACACACACACACATGTGTACACACTCCCTTAAACAGCAAAAATGGAGGTGAAATTCTCTCTCTCTCTCTCTCTCTCTGGACTGTAAGAAACTTATTGATCAAAATATGGAACCCAGCTTGTAGAAAACACCTAGCAGACCTGGCCAGTATCCAAACTAAGCTCTTTACAAATAATAATAATAATAATAATAATAATAATAATAATAATAATAATGATGATGATGATGAAAATTTCTAAACAACAGTTTTAAAATAAATTTTAATCAAATTGGATGATTTTTAGGGAATTCAGTCTCTAAATATTTCATTTATTAAAAGAAAAAAAAAGAAGAAAAAAATGAAAAAAGAAACAATTATTTAGTAACAGCAATTTTATTTATATATTTATTTTTTATTTTAATTACTGGGGATGAAACAGTAGATGATTTAATTAAGCCCAAAATTTGATGCTGGTTTCAAAATAGAGGAGTCCAAATTCTCAGTTCCACTTAAGGTGTAATCCTATTAGTACCAGATAAATGTTAATAAATGGTTTCATAACCTAATGCTTTCCCAGCAATACATCACTCTAATTAATGGTGTTTAAAATCATAAATAAACAAAATCAAAAAGAAAAAAAAGCAATTAATAAAGCTTGTTAATATTTGATTATCCTGAGATCAAAATTTCATCTCGATACTTTTTCTCAGTCTTTTAAAAAATTTCCACTATATTCCAAACTCATTACCAAGAGAAACATGGTGGTAGATTTTCCATGTCCAGAATTCACAAGGAAGCATGGGACACCCTTACGTGGCTATACAAACCAATCCTTGATATTGCAGCATTTTTCTTCCTGCCTGCATGTAATAGTTTGTTTTTTTTCAAACCGTTTAGCATTCAGATTACTCTGTCAAATGTAAGGCTTAATTATTCACATTATTTTTAATTAATCACACATTAACTTGTAGCTTTACAATTTTGATGATATGATTGTATATTCTTAGAATGATATTGTAGAGTAAGTATGAGAGGCCAGATCTGGCCAGTGAACATAAAACAGGTAGAATATTTAGGCTGGATATGGTTGGTTTAAATGACAAAGGGCCAAACAGAGAATTAGCCTGCAGAATCCAATCCCGCTCTTTTGACCACACTGGCTCAACAAGCTAAGACTGTTGAGAATTATAGTGTTTGTAAAATAATAGACCCAAAGTGTTACTTTTGATCCTGCAAAAAAAATATTATCCCCCGGAAAATGGAGAACTCTTCCAAAGCATGCATTTTCAAATTGGGTAAGAGCATTAGAGTGCAGTAATATCCATCAATGCTAACATTTGTTTTCCCTGCTGCTGTGTGTTATGTATGCCTACAGAACATACAAACAGTAGCCAGCTTTCTTCCTTTCAGAACAATTCATTTAAAGCAATAATGGTGTTTGATTAGAAAAAAATTTTGTTTACTTATATTTCTTAATATGACAGAAGAAAGTCATCCACTATATCATTACGTAAAGACTAATGGAATAAAATAGACTGAAAACATGGGCACAGGCATTGGTGTATGGTTAAGAAGTTTGCTTCTCAGCTATGTGGTTTCAGGTTCAGTCCCACTGGGTAGCCGCTTGGGCAAGTCTCTTCCACTATACCGTCGAGTTAACAAGAGCCTTGTGAGTGAATATGGTAGATGGAAAGCAGAAGAAGTTTGCTCTGTATGTGTGTGCATGCATGCATGTGGTGTGTGTTAGTGGGCTTATATTTTCTGTACCTGCTTTCTGAGTGTAAGTAATGGTTTCATTAATATTGCTATTTGCTTGCAGTCCACCAGAAAAGCATGAGAGTTGTATACTGTTCAATGGACAAGGAGGTTTTCACCTCACTTGAATACAAAGAAGGGTGACAGCTGGAAGGGCATCTGGCCACAGAAATGTGACTCAACAAATTCTATTTTACCCATGAAAGCACGGAAAAGTGGATGTTAAAATGAAAAAGAGAAAAACCCAATGACATTCTGTGCAATTCACATCTGTCAGCAAAAGTAACTTAGTAACTTAGTGATATGAAAACAAACAAACAAGAAAAATTAAAACCAAAAACAAATTCTAGGAATAGTTAGTGAATAGGTAGCTAAAATTAATTTCAGTGAAAGTAAAACTACCAGAGAGAAAATTGTTATGCTAAAGTGAATTGCATGTCAATATGGAAGAGAATGCATGCTGTAGTGACTAGCAGTTCCACAAACTACAGTCTGGATTCTATTCTAGTCATTTAAAGATTTCTTTCAAAAAAATTTTTTTAAATATATTATCATCATATTATCCTCAAAATGGAGGTTTAAAAAAAAAACATGAATGGAATATTCTGTGTAAACCTTTTGGAGAAAGAACCCAGAGATATAGAATGCTGATGGGAATAGTGTTCATAATTGATATGAACATTCAAATATTACTGAGAGGAAGATGAGAGAGACTAACAACTCCGTGAATGCTATGAAACCAGTTTCAAATGCAAAACTAAAATTGTAATTGATATAAAAAAGAAAATTTTTTGTTGAAAACTGAATGCTATTACACCAAAATATTTTCAATTATTACAAAGTTTATTAGTAGCGTTTTAGTCTCACAGAAACAATTTCAAGCCAAAGAGTAATAATATCTTGTTCTATGTTTCTATTATAAAGTTTCTAAACTTATTTTTGCAGTATACTTATCTATTATGCTTTTCTAAACCATAATCCATATTCATTTCAGAAATATTTTTTTGAAAAGAAACTGAGGCCAAAATTTATGTGGATTCTTTATCGTTTCATATAATTCAAGTAATTTCAAAAGAAAACACAGCCAGAAAAAAATTTTTGTTAAAAAGATTTTTAAAAAAACCAAACAATTGGATGCTTTTGTTTGTAATCAAAACATTGCTTATCATCTAACATGTCACAACTCTATTCCATAATTACTAAGTAACTTTCATACACGCACACTCAAACACAAACCACTATACAAGATACCGTGGCAATTTACAATATACCAGCTATACAACTGAGCTATGAATTAGGATATAGGCTTTTTAATATCATTTTCAAAGAACAATGAATAATTCATACATCAGATGTTACTCAATATTATTTTTATTGAAAAAGCAGGAATTCTTGACAACTTGAGCCACCAGTCTGGTGTGACGGTATATTACATATGGCCAAAATATCTTTGATAAAGACCTAATCATTCTATTTTGTATCTCTTTCTCCACACAATTAACAATGAGATGCAACAATATGTTTGCAGTCAAACAGAGTTGTGATTGGTTTCAATTCCTAGCCAACAATTGTTTTACGTATATCACTGATGCCTTTGGAAACCCATGAACATTATAGCCAACAATTGCAACTCCTTTATAAATGCTAAACATCATGCTAGTATAAAATCATTATTACCATACAAATATCAAAGCCATTTCTGTGGGTATAAGAGAAAGAGTTTCCAGTTTCTTCACCAAGCTCAGTGCCAATTCTAAATTTGCTAACGGCATCTATGCACATTCTCCAGATAAAAGACGAGTTGAAACCTGGCAGAATTTGCACTTTGAACTAGGAACACAGAATAAAGATTATGCTAACAGTAGTGATTAGGAGTTATTTTGAAAAGGAACAAAGCCAACATTTATGGAACATAATAATGATCATCATCGTTTTGTTTTATGTCCACTTTTCCAAATTGGCTTGGATTAGATGAGACCTATTGGGGCAATATTCTCTGGCCAGATACCAACCCAAACTTGCTTTTCAAGTAAGATATTTTCATCCTGTGTAAAAACTATCATCATCATCATCATCTAATGTCTGTATACCATGTTGGCATGGCTTAGACAGTCCGACAAGATCCAACAAGCCTGAGTGTAGACAGTAAAGACTAATGCAGCTTTCAAGCTAGTTGGATTCTGTCAGCTATTCAACCCATACCAACAAGATAAAAAGATGTGCAATGATAATATCTTCATACATCAAAATTGACAAGCCACAGAGCACACTGTTTCTAGGAGAACATGAATAAATTTCACTGCTTCCCAAGCAGTGTGAGTATGAAAGCACATGGACACACGGACACACAAACAAAGTTTATTTAGACTGATCCAGTAGCCTGTCACTCTGGAATTTCCATGTCATGCAACCACTTCTTCAGACAAGCCAGACTGCAGACCACGAAAATCCTAGAGTAACAATGAACCGGCCTAAATAAACTACTGCATTCTACATTCATACTGAGAAATAGTTCTTCAGTTCATTATCTATGGCAGATATATATGTACACACACACACAAACAAGGTGGGTTTCTGTACAGTTTTTAACCATCAAATTTCCCTCACAAGGCATTGGTCAGCCTGAGGCTAGAGTAAAAGACACTTGTCCAGGTGCCACACAATGGGATCAAATCCAAATTCACATGGTTGCAAAGCAAACTTTCATTACATAACCATATCTGCACATAACAACAACGATAATAATCCTTTCCCATATAGGCACAAGGCCTGAAATTTTAGAGGCGGGAGCTAGTCATTTACATCGACCACAAAAGGATGAAAGGCAAAGTCGACCTCAACAGAATTTGAACTCGGAGTTTAAAGACAGACAAAATGCTACATTTTATCCAGCATGTTAATGATTCTGCCAACTCACCACCTTAATAATAACAATAATTAATGGGCTACAGCAAATATTCTGCTTAATACCACAGATTTGCTTGTCAGTTGTTTGACTTTGACCAGTTGAGCATGTCCCTTGGTGGCTGATGCTATGTGCATCTCTGATCATGAGCAGAAGTAGTGGGGGAGCATACGAGTCATGTGTTGAGAGAAATTCTTTGGGGTTTGAATAATTCACCCTGGAAACAGCTAGTACTGTTTTCATCAATCCCAAAAAGATGAAAGACAAAGTCAACCATGGCAGAATTTGAACTTAGAACATAAAACTAGAAGAATACCACAAAACAGTTTGTCTGGCATACTAACAATTCTTCCAACTCACTGCCTTAATAATAATAACAATAATGATGATAATAATTATAATAATATACTACTGGCATTATTTTATAAGATGCAGGAGTAAGAAAGTAAAAATTTACCAAGCTAGTTAAGAATATTGAACTGTAAAGAATAGAACACCATTTTATTCAGCAACCAATATTGCAATGATCCCTGATCAATTTAATATATAAACTAGTGGGGGGAAAATAAGTTTATTTAAGGTAGGGCCTTGAAAAATATGTCTAGAAGAAAACAGTAAGGCAATATTAGCTGAAACATCAGAAAGTTTTCCAAAATAGCATTATGACAAAAGTTATAAGTGTGATTATTTTAAAGCATTTCTCATCAACACGAGACAGCTAGCTACATGATAAACAGTGGATAAAGATTTCAATGGAATGAAAGCAGTTATGAAACTGCAGATACAGGGGAGAAGAGAGGCAGGAGCAGGGGATACATTCAAATTTTTAATTCTATATTTGAATCATGTATATCTATCTATATATATATATATATATATATATTTATATATATATATATATATATATATATATATATATATATATACATACACACAAAAAAAAAAATTACATTTTCACATATAAATTCTATAGAAATGTAACAATAGGTCAACATGACAATATGTAGAAGCTCTAATAAATTTTACTCAGCATCTGTTATCTACAGCAGAAATCTAATAATCAAAATATAATGATAATGATGATTACTTTGGAAAGGTAATCCACAAAAGTGAAAGATTCAGATTAAATGTAATAGGAACAAAGAAAAGAAATTTTATTTATTGGTGATGAAATGTGGAGCTTAAACTTTAGAAATTAATAACAGTTTCTATCTCTTTCTCATGTTTGTGTATCACTGATAATTGTTCAGAAATAACATTACATCTGGTCAGTAGAGCTAGAGGAAAAGAAGCCATTTGGATAACAAATATTGTTCTTTGTATAATTTTTTGTGTACATTTTTCTTTTTCTTTTTTTTTTGTTATAAATATCATTTTAAATTTAAAGATCATATATTCATGTGTGTGTGTGTGTGTGTGTGTATAAAGAAGCCATTTGGATAACAAATATTGTATAACTTAAATACTTCTTTTTTTTGTTATAAACATTTTTATATATATAGTTATTAATGAGATTATCAATCTAAGCAAAATACTTTATAAGCTCTCTGTTAATACACCAGGCTAACCAGATTTTTTACATTAGTAAAACACTCCATGCATTCTCATGACAGTGTCCACGGTTATGCTTCACCATTCTGTATTGTGAATCCATGCTTGTATTCCCAGTTAGACTGGTCTTTTACACAGAGTGTTATTGATTGGTTAAGAAAAATTGAGCAACCTCAAGAATTAATGCTACCCTCATCAGTCATTGAGTTCTGGTGAGAACGATGTAAAACAATCCACTTGGTTCTACAGGAAACAGCTGCGAGTGCAATTTACTCCAATAAAGGATTATGTAATGACCATTATTTATGCCTTGTCTGAGAGAGGGGGCATAGTTGCGTGGTTAAGAATTTGCTCCTTAATCATGTGGTTTCAAGTTCAGTCTCACTGCAACTTGCTATAATAGCTCTGGTCCAACTAAAGCCTAAGGTTTGAGTGGACTTACTCCATGGAAACCAAGAGTGTATGCATATGTTTATATGTGTTTTCAACAAAATGCTGACCTATAAGTGGTGACGTTGCTATTTTCCCTGTCAAGAAACGTACTGGCTTTCTATCTTTGAAGCTTTGTGGAATAAAAAAAAAATCTCTTATTTGAAAAACAAGTGTTAGCAGCAGGAAGAGCATTCAGCAATTAAACAATGCCACAATATTTGTCTAACCTATGCTGGCATGGAAAAACTGGAAATGAAATTCATCATCATCATAATAATAACCAAATATTCATTTTTTCGATGCTGACTGAATTAGACAGCTCAACAGAGCTACACCATAGTCCAATGTCTTCTCTGGCAAGGTGTCCTTCCTGTCATGAACTATTTTATACACGTACAAAATGCATACAGTAATGAGTGCACTGGCTGCTGTTTTTTTTTTTCCTTTGTGGCACCTGCACTATTGAGGTTACTATGTTATGCAAAGAAGTAAAACCCCTGTATACTGAATGGTACTATGGTAGAGAATGGGGTAGCTTTATGCAAGGTGTTGAAAGGTTCTCAGCTGGGGTCTATAAAAGATTTTGTTGTTAAAGTTTATGTGTAATAAATTACACTTCTACGATACACAAAACATTTTAACAATTTTTTAAACAGTTCCTAATAATATTTGCTTATAAAAATATAATTGTATTTTCTTTTTAAGCATTGAATGGCTAGAGGGGTCCAGTTGAGTAAAATAGGAATCAAATGGGTTCATTGGCAAGATATGGTTGAAAACCACTGGATTAAAATATGAAAGAAGAGAAAGGAACAGGTTTCTTAATGTAAAGCAGATACATGTCTACTCCCCTACCATCACCATAAATAGTATTATGTAATCTTTTACACACACTCAAGCACATAGTGATTTTTACAGCCTTCTAAAAATCAAAATGCTCCTTTTGAAAACTCAGAGTAATCTTTTCAATGCAAACATGTAAACTAAATGATGGTAATGATGATAGATAAAGCCTGTAATACATAGTAGAAAGAAGAGCCTGGGTTAAGTAGATTTTGTAAAGAAAGAAAATAAAGAAAGGAAAAGAAAACCAGAAGACATTTGGTAGGATAAGAGCAGAGTCAAACAATGACACCAGTTAAAGATATTGTTTAATAAGCCGACATAATACACATCGAAGTAAGCAAATATTGCATGCACTAGAAATGAATAAAATGAACAACACAAGAAAAGTACAAGAAGACAGCACTACTTCAGAAATAATGTTTCCTGTCTGCTGTCAGACGTATTGTGTTAGCTGCTCTTTTAGCTATGGCAGCCAGCACAACCGTATGTCGGCTGGCACTCCTTCAGATAATCATTACAGCTGTAAGAAAACTAATGGGTGTTTTGGTTTTTACAGAGTGTGTGTGTGTGTGTGTGTGTGTGTGTGCAAGCATGCACATGCGTATTAATAGAACGGCCAGTAGTAACATTATTTTTGTATAATTACAGGACAAAAGACATTGGTTATGCCTCAATATTGTTAAGTCTAGTCTAGTCTACATAGATATTCCATTGAACCAATAAACCAAACAAAGATTTTGGAGTTCATGAGGTTTCTCCTTCAGATCTGACAAATATCTGTTTTGTCTCAAAAATGAAATGTTATAAACTAGAAAGTCAAGAAACTGATTTAGCTCAGGTCAATTATCCTAAAAAAAAAATTTTAAATAAGAGATCCAGAGTAATTTAGTTTTTTTAATACTCTAGAATTTAGACTGGCCATATCTGGCCCAAATATTCAACCTGGTTCAAACCAGCCAGAACTAGCCTCTCACACTACCCCAACTATGTCATTCTAAAAATATACAACCACATCACCATACTCTCAAATTTATGAGATAAAGCAAAATATAAGAAAAAGTTGGTTAAAAGATGAAATTTTGTTATTACTGTTGCTTCTGTCATGGGAAAAATATACTGGAGTTATCAACATTGTGCAGTCCATATGATGTGTGCGTGTGCGTGCGTGCATAAGCAATACAAGGGATAAACTTACTCTGAATAAAGTAACCAGTGGCATGGTTCTGTAGTATGTTGCATACAGGTAGAGAATCTAGTTGTAATATACCTGAACATATTCAGGTGTACCATAAAAAGGATTGGTCATGTTGGAAACAGAGGAGGGAGTTTTGTAGCATGCTAATTAATGGCTTTGTAGTATCCTGAACTCAAGTCACGGAAATACCTTTAAAGTTGGCTCAACCTGAGAGATACAAGAGTTTTCTGCATGGCCCGGCTGTTGAGAAAATCAAGTTGTTGATTAAATTGGTGAGATGTGGTTGGGCACAATTTACATTATTATTCATAGAGTAGACAGTGCTTACCAAAATCAACATAGGGATGAAGCCATGATCTATACTTGCTCAATAATCTCTCAGTTTTTCTTGTTTACTTACCACTCAGGAAGAAAAGGACAGCACCCCATCTTTTTTTATTTTTTCCCCCTCCACCTTACAAAGTCTTTAATGGTAAGAAGAAAGAAGGAAGTTACCCTCAAATAATAAGAGACCTGCCCTGAATGTTTGCAACAGAATAGACTTCACTAAAAGCACATAAGGATCAAATGGTGACATTAAACTAAGTGATGGATTAAATGCACCATGCAAGAACTCAGACCTCAAAAAATAGAACAAATATTGCAGTCAACCATCCCAGACAGTTACTTTATTTTATTGATTTTGAAAAGATGAAAGCAAAATTGATTTTGGCTGGATTTGAACTCAGAGCACAAAGAACCAGAATAAATACTGCAAGATATATAATTTTGCCTATTCTTCCTTATCACAATTGTATATCAACAGCGATCACAGTTTAATACCAACTACAACTGATCAGTTTCAAATTTAAAAATCTAGATTCACAAAATTTTTTTCAAGAAATAAACATTGTTGAAATGTTTTTGACACATTCTTAAATGGTGTTCTTGTCTTGTAATGAGAAAATATTGTCAAACCACAGCACAAATATAGCACCAGCACCAATGCCAAATAGATTCACAGAGATAAAAAAATATTAGAGCAACATGTTAGCAAAAAAAAAAAAAACTGTGTTAGGATAAGAGAATATTTCACATCTAATTGGAGTATAATTAAACTGACAACTGTCTTGAACAATAATGGTATCTCATAGCTTTAACCCGTTAGCATTTAAATTATTCTGTCAAATGTAATGCTTATTTATTCACATTCTTTTGAATTAATCATGCATTATCTTGTTGCTTTGAGATTTCAATGATGTGACTGCTTACTTTTAGGATGCCAGTGTAAGGTCCATGTAAAAGTCCAGATCTGGCCAGTTTGAACATAAAACAGGTAAGATATTTTGGCTGCATGAGGCTGGTTTAAATGCTAAATCATCGTTTAACGTCTGCCTTCCATGCTAGCATGGGTTGGACAATTTGACTTGAGGAGTGGCGAACCAGAAGTCTGCACCAGGCTCCAACCTGATCTGGCAGAGTTTCTACAGCTGGATGCCCTTCCTAAAGCCAACCACTCCGAGAGTGTAGTGGGTGCTTTTACGTGCCACCGGCACAAGGGCCACTAAGGCAGTACTGGCAACGGCCACGCTCAAAATGTTGTTTTTTTACGTGCCACCTGCACAGGAGCCAGTCCAGCGGCACTGGCAACGACCTCACTCAAAGGTTTTTTCACGTGCCACTAAACAGCCTTTATCAACAAATTTACCATCAATTGCACTCAAAGAAGAATGGCATTCTGTCATAAGAAATAATAAAACAAAAAAACTCATTTAATGCACAATACTAGGAAGATGGAGAAGAAAAAGGATGAAGAAATTAAACTTTAATGAAAGCTTGAAGTTACAAGAAATTTTAAAGAGCTTTAAATCTGAGATATACAGTGCCAAACTATTTAAAGCAACGTTATAGTAATAGTAGGAAACATTTTCAAGAGTTTGCATGGCAGAAATAATAAAAGCAAAACTTCAAAACAAATGGTACTTATATAGTGTAGAGATAATTCTAGAAAATGAGGAAAAATGCTAACTTACATTCTATTTACTTTTTAACTCACTATTCTATGCTAAAGTGAACGAGATTTTCACATTTACATATTGTTAGCTCAATTGTTTTTACCAGTGGAAAACCATCCTTCTTGCAGCTGACCACTCAAGCAAATTGGGGTCATTGAAGTAATGAACCTTGCCTACGGACACAACACAGTTACTTCAATAATAACGCTTGAATTCATGATCTTGTGGTCAGCAGTAGTCTTGCACTACTACATCCATTTTAATAGAAATATCACTAATTCACTAACAGTAAAGGAAGAAAATAGAAAGAGAAAATGACTACTTAATCTTTCTAGCCTTGATATTCCTTTTGGACAATTTATAGCATCTCTTAAATCTTTCTACATTAACGACACAGCTTGTATGCGGAAGAAAGCTGAACTGTTACCAACCGTGAAAGAGTGCCAGAAATGCGGAATTTGTAAATTAGAAACAGCAAAATATGCAATATGTCTACATGCACTGATACTTATGTATACACACATACCATTACAAGATACCTGCCATAAGTAAATACTCAAGAAAAGCAGTAGTCATTAATACAGTAAATTAACAAAAGACTTTATCAATGAGACAACAGTTTGACAAAAAAAAAAAAAAAATCTTACACTTATCTATAGAAATTAATAAGTTTAGTGAGTTCTAAGTACATATGCATTTGAGTAAAATATTCAATTATATACACAATACAGATGATACATTTCCATCTTTTGTACAGATGCATTCACACACAAACGAACATATACACATGCATACATATGCACAAACACACACGATAGATAAAACGCACACTAGTAAAATGAGGAAAGAAACAATACATAAAGTTGGACAAGCAAAACAAGTGGCGGAACAAGCAGAGAAAAATAAAACAAAACATTAACAATCAAGGAATGTGTACAATGAAAACAAATATGTTAAAAGGAAAGAAATGGAAGGACTAACATTTCAGGTGACACTCCTTATGACATACAATCAACCCTGAATTTACTCATTTCATGTTACATTTAACTTACTCTTTCTCTCTCTTTTACTCGTTTCAGTCATTTGACTGTGGCCATGCTGGAGCACCACCTTTAGTCGAGCAAATCGACTCCAGGACTTATTCTTTGTAAGCCTAGTACTTAACTTATTCTATTGTTCTCTTTTGCCAAACCGCTAAGTTACGGGGACGTAAACACACCAGCATCAGTTGTCAAGCGATGTTGGGGGGGGGGGGCATAGACACACACACATATATATACATACATACATATATACGACAGGCTTCTTTCAGGCTACTTGCGTAGTTTCACTTCAGTATGGTTTCAGTTTGGGCTTTTTTTTTTCTCTTTTTTTTATCACAGATACCCACTTCAGTTCTTCATTTTTCTTGCCATGTTAGTCTCATTTCACATCTCAGATATATTTTAGCACAGCCAATTTGGTGCTGCCTATCCACTTATTATTCAAAACTGACGGATCTTTGGGGTTTGACGGGCAACATTTTTTTTGTAGTGTTTTTGGTACTGAAACACTTTCAAACTTCGAATATTTGTATATTTTGTGGTATAGAACAGATAAAAAATTTTGTATTCCAAGTTATTTTATGTAAAAAATTCTCGTATTTCGGTAATTTCAACCAATCACTGACGTCTATTGAGGTGAAAACAA
The DNA here is from genome assembly GCF_001194135.2 of Octopus bimaculoides. NCBI lineage: Eukaryota > Metazoa > Mollusca > Cephalopoda > Octopoda > Octopodidae > Octopus > Octopus bimaculoides. Next base: position 126,372,279 of record NC_068982.1, read on the forward strand.
TTAATGCCGTAAAGGTGTCATGGGATCTTTTCCCTTGAATAAAATTAGTCCCGTTGTTTGTCAACAACCACTACCCGTGTTACTCTTATTTATGACATTGTTCATGCGATTGTACTGTCTTTAGGGTTTTAGGGTTAGGGTTCGGGTTTTAGAGTTAGGGTTAGTTTTAGGATTACGGTTAGGGTTATGATTATTTTTGCCATAACCTTAACTCTAGCCCTATAACTCATAACCATAACCCTAACCCCAACCCTAAAACCCTAACCCTAACCTAAAATCCTAAACCCTTACTAGGGAATAATGATATAATTAAACAGGGAATAACACACTTGACACCGATCAGCTGAATAGACGTCAGTGATTGGTTGAAATTACAGAAATACGACAACTTTAACATGAAATAACTTGCGATGTACAATTTTTTGTTAAGAAGGTTAAGAGAAGAAGTTGTTTTATATGACACATTCTACCAGTGTCCCAAGTTTGAAAGTGTTTCGTTAAGAAAACAAATGTTGCCCGTCAAACTCCAAAGATCCAAACTGACTCATTTGACATGAGACATTTTTTTATGTTTGTGTCATTCTCTACCACTGTCTCTTCTCTCTCCCCCTCTTACAGTTTGTGAGTATATTTCTCTTTATGTGTCTGAGGAGAAGGACAACGTTTACGTCAACCATACTCAATCAATAAATTGTAAAGTCTCACTTTCTCTTTCTCACTCTATCTGTATATTTCCGCATGCACATACATTTGTTTTATGCTCCAGTACCAAAAAATGGTCACCAAAACAGGTTCTATGTCTAGTCTGCCATACCAAGTCATGAGCCTCCAAACACATCTGACCCCGACTGTTTCATTTGTCACTTCTTTGATAATGAGAGACATGACACCCTAAACCAGTGGTTCCCAAGCTTGTTCAGGCTGCCACCCCCTTGACACCCAGGCCACATTCCTAGTGCCCCCACCCCAACTAACCGTCACAAATATAGTCCTCTTTCTAAAGCAAATTCAAAGCAACTGTTTTTCACAAATAAAACTCAACCTAATGAACCTATTATTTTGTTGTTTTTACATGAATCGCCACCCCATTATCGCCCCAATTTTTACATGAATCGCTACCTCATTATCACCCCACTTTTCTTCAACACTCCCTTGGAACTTGCACTGTCCACTTTGGGAACCACTGCCCTAAACTAATGCCTAAGTTTGATTTTTTGATTTTGTAAAATATTATCAGGATTGAATAATAGAGTTTCAAATGTCAACAAAGTTGATTTCTCTGGAAATGAAAATATATGAAATCAACTTCAAAATGGAAAAGGTTTAACAGAAACTGAAACCAGTTTTATATAGAGGAAGTAACTGTTAAAAAATAATCAGAGTGAGTTTAATTGCTGAACATTCAATAATTTTAGGATACACATCATCATACAGTGACTTTCATCCTCATCATTTAATATACATTTTCCATGCTGGCATGGGTTGGATAGTTTGTTAAAATCCAATGAACCATAGAAAAAAATCTGTTATTTTGGAAAGGAAAAAAAATCTAATATTTCAACAGTATATATATATATATATACACACACACACACACACACACACACACATATATGCTTTTACAATCTGAAGGCAAGTAAACCAGAACTTCAAGATCAATGGTAATCTTTAACTTGTAAAAGTTAATATAAAAATTATGTAGTCTACTAAAAATTATTGAATTCTTCAGTTTAATGCTTAATTGATTTTATAACTTGACATAAACAAACACACGCACACATGTAATAATCTACTTCTTAGCCCCTATTTCAGTAAGTGTTTGAATATATATTTTGTTTGTATATTTTATTTAACTAATAATTCAATTAAAAAAAAGAAAAAACATGTTTCTCTCATTTAACAGGATTTCAATTCATGCCACCAACAGCTATGTAAACTAAGTAATGGGTGGATGGATGGATAAATGAATGTACATAAATGTGTGTGTGTGTGTGTGTGTGTGTGTGTGTGTGCATGTATATATGTATATATGGATGTATATACTCATTTTTACAAATTTATACACCCAAACAGAACTCAAAAGAGATTAGCTGGATTGACTTATATATATATATGTATATATATATATATATATACACTACAACACTTTTGAATAATAATTCGAGGAGTGGCTGTGTGGTAAGAAGCTTGCTTACCAACCACATGGTTCCGACCAAAGCCTTGTGAGTGGATTTGGTAGACGGAAACTGAAAGAATCCCGTCATATATATGTGTATATGTGTGTGTGTGTATATATATATATATATATATATATATATATATATATATGTATGTATGTCTGTGTATGTTTGTGTGTCTGTGTTTGTCCCCTCATCATCACTTGACAACCGATGGTGGTGTGTTTACGTCCCCGTAACTTAGCGGTTCAGCAAAAGAGATTGATAGAATAAGTACTAGGCTTACAAAGAATAAGTCCTGGGGTCGATTTGCTCGACTAAAGGCGGTGCTCCAGCATGGCCACAGTCAAATGACTGAAACAAGTAAAAGAGTAAAGAGTAAGGCAATAAGAAGAAACCACACCAAGTATATTTGCCAAGTTATCAATCCTAGGACAAAGCTGACCTGAATTGCATTTTAGCACTAAAACCATTGAATCAGAACTGCATGTCGTTTTGACTCTCATTCTCTACACTTTGCATGATTTCACACACTAGTCACTATGTAAAGCTATTTCCAACATCTAGTAAAATGAATAATAAATGAAGTCCTTGATGCCCCTTCTAGAATTTAAATGGTTCCTAAAGTAGAATAGCAGTGAAACATCAAATATTTGCCAAAATTTGAAGACTTCACTCAGCAGCATCACTTTGTGTCTCATCAGCGGATACACGATCAAATTTATACATTGCAATTTTCTACAATCCTGACAGTTCGCTCATTAATGTCCTCAATTCTAAAACCGTCATTTCACTTCTTGAACTACATTAATAAATAATTTATTATTCCAAGTTCAATAATGTCTTTCTGTTTGACACATTTGCTTATCAACCACATTCTTCTTTTACTTCTCTACAATTTTATTATAAGGACCACCATACCATATATTAAAGTAGTACATACAAGACTGGTCATAATGTTCTCTTCCCTTACAAAGGCCTTAAACACTGACAAAGAAATGTAACTGAATATGCCAAAAAATTGTTTTCTCTTCTATCTCTTATCTCTTCAGATACTTCAAAAAGTTTTGAAATTTTAATCTACTCTGTGACTAGTGACCACCAAGGAAGTTACTTTTTCCCCATTTTTTAAAATGATTAATGTCTTCAGATATTCAAACAACATTCCCCAATAATGATGTCAACCATCAACAAGAGTCATTTATAAAACTGGATTCACTATTTAGATCCAGAAATATGATTCTGTTTAACACCTCCCTAACTGAAGCCAAATCTATCAAGCTCTAACCTTCCTCATTGACCACCTGTATGAGTGAGTGGGTGTGTGTGTATACATACGTACACACATATATGTATATGTAAAGCCTTTACAATTCAACAAGAGGAACAATGGTCAAGAATTGAATTAAATCATCTGAAAGATAGATGAACATCAAGTTTTAAAACAATCACCATGTGCAGATACCTTTAAGGATATTTAGGATAAAAAGAAAAGAAGTAAAATAGCTTCAAGCTCTTTTCAAATCACCTTTAGCTCCCAAGACTAATTAGGAGGAGGGGGGGGGATACAAATAATTTTTTTTTTTTTAAACCAAATATAAAATTGTAAGAAAAAGAAAAAGAATTGACAATTAAACAAAACCATTAATAAAAATTGTTTTGTATAAAAATGAAAAAAAAAAAGTTTGTAATTAATTGCTGATTGATTAGAATTTCTAGCAAGAAATTATTCTTGTGCGAGTGGTATGCTTCCAGGACAGGTTTGTTACTCGGCAGCGACAGCCACACATCTTTGATCATTCAATCAGAAACAACTATTTAGCTGCAGTTTTTTTAATGGAAAATCTGAAATTACTATTCCAAATATGCTATTCTTTATTAGTTGTTTTAATTT
>NC_068982.1:126376442-126378391 GCF_001194135.2 Octopus bimaculoides
CTGTAATTTACACAGTAAACAAGGAGGAAAAATGTGTTTGGGAGGGGGTTTAATGTGTCGTAATATCTTCAAGTTGGGAAATAAAAATTGTGCTTTAAATACAGTTTTAAATGTTTTTTTTCTTTTTTGAAACCTGTAATTTCTCTTATATTATGAGAACTTGATTAAAATAAATATATTTACAACAAATCAAAAAAAAAAAACACATACATTATAAATGATTAAAGATTGTCTGTATTGTTTGAGTCAGATGTATAATTTTCAGTGCAAATAATAAGAGGGAAGATGTAAGGATTTTAACATGTATAATCAAACATGAATTCACTTAGCATAATGTTTTTCTGAAGAGAACCTCAATGTAGAATAGAAATTAACAATATAATTTCAGAGGTTTACGTAACTCAAGTACCTTTGAGTATTCAAAGATTCTTCATAAATGTTTTGATGTCCTTCCTGATACAAACTTCTGCAATAGACCAACACATTTTCAAACTGCTTAATCAGGTGGAAAGACAGCATCCCCCAACAGTTTCAGAATCTCAGAGACAGGTAGGAGGGATCCCCTGATCAAAGATCCGAAGTGTATGCCTGCAATAGAGAGGGCTTCGCCAAAGTTACTCCTGGACCAGATGATGGTGTCAAAGAGGATACCTTTTGATACTAACTTGCCTGAAACTTCCCTTGTTTCATTGGTACAAGCTCCCTGTTTTAAAATGATCTTAATTAAAATCTTCCATCAAAATTGCATGGAAATTTATGCTTCGAACAATAGCTTAATTACGACAAAGTTATTTTAATAAGCTCACTCTTATTTTCGTAATTAACTGAAATAAAGGTAGAATATTTCAAATGAGATATTCTTTTACTTGTTCCAGTCATTGACTGTGGCCATGCTGGAGCACTGCCTTTAGTCGAAGAAATCGATCCCCAGGACTTATTCTTTGTAAGCCTAGTACTTATTCTATCAGTCTCTTTTGCCGAACTGCTAAGTTACAGGGACGTAAACACACCAACATCGGTGTCTGTTTGATCAAAGCTGACTTTCAGCTAAAACAATACAACAACCTATTCTGTTGGCATGTATCCTTGTTATGTTAGCGACTGCAAGTTCTCTAGAGCTACACTGTGCCCAACAATTCTCAGATATTAGCGTGAAACTAATTAACATATAAATTCATTATAAATATATTATGCAGGATTTATATTTAGGCATAGGCATGGCTGTGTGGTTAAGAAGCTTGCTTTGCAGCCACATGGTTCTGAGTTCAATCCAACTCCGTAACCCCTTGGACAAGTATTTTCTATTAAAGCTCCAGACTGACCAATGCATTGTGGGTGAATTTGATTGAGTGAAACTATGTAGAGGCCAACTGGATGTATGAGTGTGTGTGTTTGTGCGTGTGCGTGCACGCATGTTTATTCCTCCTGTCACTTGACAACCAGTGTTGATTTGTTTACAACTGCATAACTTAGCAGTTTCACAGAAGAGACTGATAGAGTAAATACCAGATTCTATAGGAAGTACTAAGGTTGATTTGTTCAACTACACCCTTCTGAGTGATGCCCCAGCATGGCCACTGCTCAATGACTGAAACAAGTAAATGGTAAAAGAATACACACAGAGCATTGCCGCCTTGAATATATATTGGTCCAAGACAGCAAGCTGGCAGAAACGGTATGTTGTCTGTCTCTACATTCTGAGTTCAAATTCCACAGGTCGATTTTGTCTTTTATCCTTTCAGGGTCGATAAATTAAGTACCAGTTGCATACTAGGTCGATCTAGTCGACTGCCCCCCCAAAAAAAAAATTTCGGGCCTTGTGCCTAGAGTAGGAAAAGAATATATATTGGTCCAGTAGAGTCAACTAGGTATTCCAGAACACCTAGCAGGCATTAAGTTTTGTCTGACAGATATAGAAAATCAAACTTTGAGACTCACCATGGACCTAC
>NC_068982.1:126378635-126381166 GCF_001194135.2 Octopus bimaculoides
AAAAAAAAAAAAAAAAAGAAAAGAAAGAAAGAAAAAAATGAAGAACCAGATTGCAAAGATAGTGGTTGCTTTAGTTATTAGTTATTATAGCAATAGCAATTTTGTATCAATGGTGTGCTGCATTGGTAGAATCATTAAAGCATTGGATAAAATGCTTTATAATATTTGTTCTAGCTTAGTGGCATTTCTTCCAGCTCTTTACGTTCTGGGTTCAAATTCCAATAAGGTCACTTTTGCCTTTCATATTTCTGGGGTGATAAAACAGATATCTGTTGAAGACTGGAATTGATGAAATCAATTTACCCAGTTTCCCTTAAAATTGCTGGCTTTGTGCCAAAATTTGTAAGCTGGAACAATATTTGTTCCAGCTTACTCAAAATGCTCTTTAGGTTCAAATCCAACCAAAGGTGAAAGTAAAGAATACGTACAGCCGGTGGTTAGGGTTAGGGGTTAAAGTTGGGTTTAGGGTTTTTGTCATGCTGAAAACGGGCCGTGTACGTATTTTTAACTTCTGCCCCAACCAAAAGTGAATTTACCTTCCATTCTTCTGAGACGGAGGAAGTACTAGGTTTGTCACACATTCTCTCTCTCTCTCTCTCTGTCTGTCTCTCCCATTCTTTTTCTAGACAGACTACATTGTGCTATGAGTAAGATTTTTCCACATAAGAGAAAATGATTATGCTGCTGAAACCATACAATAGCAGATCAATGAACAATGGGCGCAGGAGTGGCTGTGTGGTAAGTAGCTTGCTTCCCAACCACATGCTTCCGGGTTCAGTCCTACAGCGTGGTACCTTGGGTAAATGTCATCTATTATAGTTTCGGGCCGACCAAAGTCTTGCGAGTGGCAAACAGAAACTGAAAGAAGCCAGTCACATATATATATATAAGTATATGTTTATGTGTGTGTTTGTCCCCCCTCCCACCATTGCTTGACAACCGATGTTGGTGTGGTCGCATCCCCGTGACTCAGCAGTTCAGCAAAAGAGACGATAGAATAAGTACTAGGCTTACAAACAATAATTCCTGGGGTTGGTTTGTTCGACTAAAGGCAGTGCTCCAGCATGGCCACAGCCAAATGACTGAAAACAAATAAAAGAAATTAGCATAGAATGGAAACTGAGTAAAGAATTTTGTATGATCTTCGCCCTCACATATTTAACCTTAATGCATTAACAACAGCAGTAGTTTTCAAGGCATTGTTACATTCCAATAATGGTTTCAGATTTAGGCATGATGCCAGTAATTTTCAGAGAAGGGGTTTAGCTGATTACATGAACATCAGTGTTCAGCCCCTGAAAGGATGAAAGGCAGAGTCAGCCTTGACAGGATTTAGACATAGAACATAAGGAGTCAGAAGAAATGGTGCTAAGCAGTTTTTTTTTTTTGGTCCAAATTCCTAACAGTTCTGCCAGAAGTAATAAAAGCAGCAAAGTGGCAGAGTTATAAGGACATTGGACAGGTTGTCTCACAGTATTTGTTCAGACTAAGTGATCTGAGTTCAAATCTTGCCACGGTCAACTTAGCCTGTTGTTCAGCAATACTGTCAATCAAATGCATTAGATAAGTGGTTCCCAAACTTTTATAGGTTGCCACCCCTTTGAAACCTGGGCCATATTTCTAGTGCCTCCACCCTAACTAACCATCACAAATATAGACCTCTTTCTGAAGCAAATTCAAAGCAACTGTATTTCACAAAGAAAACTGAACCTAATGAACCCATTATTTTGTTGTTTTTACATGAATTGCTCCCCCCATTATCACTCCACTTTTCCTCAACATCCCCTTGGAACTTTCCACTCCTCCACCCTCAGGGGGAGGGGCAATACTGCCCACTTTGGGAACCACTGTATTAGATTTAAGAACTGTTAGAAGGTTGGGCAATATGACCCATGGTACCTACTCTGGCTTTTGAGATCTGATAGTAACACCTACAATGACACTAGAGCCAAGTGTATTGGCCCATGTTAGCAGCATGGAGGAGAGACACTTCCATATATGGGCAACTGCCAGTTTTCCTTACAGGAAAAAAACAAAAACAGATGCATAGATAACTTTGGGGGTGGATGTCTAGTAATTAATCTGTAACACAGAAATAACTAGGTTGGGGATTGAGGATTGGGGTATGAGACACTATTAACCTTAAGGTCAAGTTATAATCAATGGGAGAATTATTTAAAATACAATAGCAAAGTTAAAAAAGGAAATCCTTATAACTTAGTGGTTTGGCAAAAGAGATTAATAGAACGAATGACAAACTTCAAAACAATAAGTGCTGGGGTCGATTTCTTTGACCAAACCTTTCGAGGCAATGCCCCAGCATGGTCACAGCCTGAAATAAGCAAAAGAATGTGTAAATGTTGTGTTGAGATACATAAGAATTTGATTGTAATTTTAAAAATAACCAGTAGTTAAGATGCATGTAAAAGCAGAAAATCTGCCCAAACCTGTGCAGAACCACACACACACAGAAAGGCATATATATATATATATAGATAGATAGATAGATAGATAAAGAGATAGATAGATAA
>NC_068982.1:126381348-126384009 GCF_001194135.2 Octopus bimaculoides
TAAACAACTAGAATATTCTTCTACCACAAATAAAGCCCAATATTTGTAAATATTAGGGATAATAAATTAATACAGTAATTATTAAAAAAAAATTTAACCCGCAATAAAAAAAAAATATATTGTCAATAATGTTGAACGTGGTTAGGTAGAAAAAGGGGAACCAGGAAAACTAAAATGAAATAGAACGTGAATATATGACAAAGTCTGGTAAAAATCATTATAACCTCACAAATAACGAAATGGAAAAACAAAAAGAAAAAAAAACAAAAGTAAGCGTTGAAATTTTAGTCAATAGATATGAAAAGCTCAAACTGCTGTTCTCCCATCTTTCTACTTAACACCATTGATTATTAACATATCAAACAGTAATTGTTTCAAGTCAGCCATGGTGGTGCAAGGGAGATAACTTTCTTAATGAGGTCATTAAAAACAAGCATTGTCAACTTCATTTTCAAGAGTTGTTTAACAAAATTCAATATTTGATTTATCTATTTGGGGGGAAAAATATCCGATACAGAAAGCAATATAAACATTAACTAGTGCCTCTGCTCGTGTACACACACGCAAACACAAACGCTGATCCCTACATATCATAAAATGAACACAAGGGTATAATATATATTTCTTTTTTTTTTTTTTTTGTTTGCAGTGAGAAAATAAAAAAACAAATATATATGTGATTAAAAACACATTTCTGATATCTGGGATTACTTCTGATTAACTAACAAACGCCTAAGTTATTAACATCTGAACAATTAGAAGTGTAGGACAAAGAGTGCTAAAACTTAACATTCTGGCCTGATACATATATATTGTCCTTAGGCAAGGCCCACTATTCTATCTGCTCAGGTCAGATATTCTTAATTAGCATTTAGAAATTACCAGATGGAAAACTCATGATCAAACAGGTGGTGTAATTAGCTACACAGATAAGAAGCAACAGTCAAATTATATTCCTATACCAAAGGATATTTATTGTCCAGATCGGTACAAAAAGAAGGGACAAAGAATTTGACACCAAAATGGAGAGTAGCTTTTAGCTCCTGTTTCACTTAAATGTGACCATTTCTAATCAAATACACTTCCCATATGTTTCAATACACACACACACAATTTAATAGGATTAAAATTAAAATAACCAACTTTATTATTAAAATGATGTTTGAAACATGATTCAACTAAAATTATGAGAGAAGGTTTAAATTTGTAATATTTTGTATCAGAAAATCAGAAATACTCCTAGGTCAGTTGATATGAAAAAGGATAAAAGAAGGTTTTAAATTGGTCAACTGCTCTTTAATTTTAAATGTTCTCTCATTTAGATTGCTATTCCAATATTTGTAGTATGTTTCATCATGCCCCTTTTTTTTTGTTATTGTTTTTCTTGGGTCTGAAGGAAGAAGCAGTATCCATAGCTTTCATAGGCCCTCCTAGACTATAGAGACAGCAATGCTATTCATGTGCCCCATGAACCTTTCAAAAGTCAATATCTGTAAGTAAGACACAAGCAGGGACTAGATTTCTGAGAGGGAAGGCCTGGGTATTGTGATTAGAGTAAGACCAGAGAATGAGAGAAAAGGAGAGACAAGTGGATCAAAAATGCTTGAGTGAGAATGGAATGGGGGCCAACCAGATTTGAGGAGCAGAGGCCATAATAGTAGCAGTAGGAAAGGTAGACTGGAGAAAGAGGGTGCCTGGACCAGATGCTGTCATTAAAAAAAAAAAAAAAAATCAAATTAAGGTATATTTATTAGATTTTCTACTAAAATGAAAATGAAATATATATTTTATGACACTGAGTCTGTAACTAAAAAACAAACAACAACTAATAATAGATGATACATTGAAATTATCACAGGGATGAGATTCTCCCTGCAGAGCTAGAAAGACAGAAAATGGAAATAAAATATTACTACATCATTTTGTATTTGGCCCACATTACAAATCAGCAGGTTCACAAAAACCATCTGGCATCACCCAGCACTGCCACTTCGTTTTGGAAACCTGACAATGGTGACGAAAAGGAAGCCGAGACAATAAGGTTAATGCAGCAACACCCAGTGATCGTGTAAAGACCATTCTATGAGGAATTGTATACATGGGAGAAAGAAAGAAAGGCAGAGAGAGTAAAGGAGAGATGGATTAATGTTGAGGAATGAACAAGTAAACTGTTAGAGGAGACCTCGGCAGTGGCACAACTATGATAGGTGGAGAAAAACTAGCACCCAGGATGTTACAATAGCAGCCCTACAACTTCATCGTAAGTTGAGGCCCAATCACACATGTAGCACGTAAAAAGCATCATTCGAATGTGATTGTTACCAGCATCACCTTACTGGCACTTGTGCTGGTGGCATGTGAAAAAATATTTGAGCGAGGTCGTTGCTAGTGCCACTGGATTGGCTCCAGTGCAGGTGTCACGTAAAAAACACCATTTGAGCATGGCCACTGCCAGTACCATCCGACTGGCCCTCGAGCCAGTGGCACGTAAAAGCACCCACTACACTCTCAGAGTTGTTGGCATTAGGAAGGGCATCCAGCCGTTGAAACTCTGCCAGATCAGATTGGAGCCTGGTGCAGCCATCTGGTTCGCCAGTTTTCAGTCAAATTGTCCAACCCATGCCAGCATAGAAAACAGACGTTAAACAATGATGATGATGA
>NC_068982.1:126384387-126393899 GCF_001194135.2 Octopus bimaculoides
GAAGAAGCAATTAGTTAAGTAAAGAAGAATAGTGCTTTCTGTGTGAGTATTTAAAACAAAAATATTTTCTCAGATGTTTGAAATTATTTTATCCCAGAACAGAAATTCCTTTAACCCTTTAGCATTCAACATTACTCTGCCAAAACGTAATGCTTTATTCACATTGTTTTGAATTAATCATGCATTATCTTGTAGCTTTGAGATTTCCACGATATAATTGTCTTTTTTTTTTTTTAGAATAACATTGTTGGACAGGTGCAAGAAGCTGGATCTGGCTAGTTTGTGCATAAAACAGATAGAATATTTGGGCCAGATATGGCTGGTTTAAAAAGTCAACAATTAACTCTTAACACTTGCCTGCCTAAGAGCTTCTTGTTCTGTGACACAAAAATGCTTTGTTTTCAAATATTCACATTCAAATTAAAACCTTTACATAAGAACATATTTATTCAAGTTGTTTCAAACATTATCTTTATAATGACAAAAGTTGTCAAACTAAATCCTTCTAAAGTTTTTGATCATTTTTCAAAATTAATTGAAACATATGAACGGATTATTGATAGAAATGTGTTCATGAAAGCGTAAACCACTCAAGATATATGGAAAATTAGCAACAGCTGGTTTTAAATTCTTATAGAAGAAACTGTTCTATTCTTGTTTTTAGTTATTCATTAAACGAGAAGAGGGAGCATCTATGCAAACTCAAACTACAAGAAAGAGCAGCTGAATGTCCTTCAAATTATACCACACCATCTTAAAAATAAAAGGAGCCATCTTAAACAACTTTTAAAAAAAGATGTGATCATCAAAACATATTTGGTCATTCTGCTCAACGAGGGTTGAATGCAGCTTAACAACATCACTATTTAAATGAGCCCTGAGTTAACAGCAGTTTATACATCCTGCATGGATTGGATCTCAAGCACTATATTAATAGATTTATCTCCAATGAAAACCAGGCATACTTTAAGGAACAATATAGTTAATTATCTTCAATAGATATATTGCAGGGACCCATATGTACTGTTACTTCCATTATCTTTTGTTTGCTAAATGTTTAACTCGAGAGTAGAGGTTCCCAACTTCCCCACATTCAAAGAAAACCTTTTAAGTTAATTTAATTTTCCTATGGAACACAGGCTTTTCAAAAGTCTGCCTACTCAATAAGCTGCTTTCATTTAACTAACAATAATTTTTATTTTTATTTCATCTTTTAACTGAAAGATATACATCATCATTTAATGTCCATGCTCTAAGCTGGCATGGGCTGAATGGTTTAACAGGATCCCATGGGCTCAAACACTACATCATGTTGCAGTGTCTACTTTGTTATGGTTTCTACAGCTGGATAGCCTTCCCAACACCAACCATTTTACAGCATATACGGGGTGCTTTTTCATGCAAACAGCATCAGTGGGGTCACCATGCTACAAACTCTGAGGGGAGCAACTTTATGCAAGGAGGTGAGGAACACAGAGGAGTGAAGTATGATTAGAAAGTGAATAAATTACATGTAACCAAGTAATTATATAGCAGCCCTTTTTGAACACAGATTTTAACCCCTTCAACACTACCTGTGTGTATCCCCAGAGAACTGCCAACTTCTGGTCAGGAATCACTATTCTAGAATACTCTTTTATTCTTTTACTTGTTTTAGTCATTTGACTGTGGCCATGCTGGAGCACCGTCTTTAGTCGACGAACCACTAAGTTGCGGGGACATAAACACACTAGCATCGGTTGTCAAGCAATGTTGAGGAGGGACACAAACATACACACACAGACACACAAACATACACACACACACACAAACATACACACACACATATATATATATATATATACATATATACGATGGGCTTCTTTCAGTTTCCGTCTACCAAATCCGAACAGTATCTGTATTATTTTATTTTGTTTTAGAGCAGTGACAAGTTTCTAGTGAGCCGAGTTTTACAAACTGAATTTAAATCTCATTTGAAACAATTTCAGTCCACTTTAGTAGAAATATCACAGCTCAACAGCCTCACTTCTTTTATAATTCTAGGTTCTAGTGCCTATGTAAGAAATTCTTTTTTAACCGTTTCATTACCATAATTCTGCTGAAATATACCTTTGCTTCAAGTAATTTTTAAAATAGTTAAGAATTTTATAAAATAATTTTATCATTATTAAACTGATGCTTGGAACTTAAATAAACATGAAATTTTGAGGGAAAATTTGAATTTAGATCACTTTAAAAAAAAAAAATGTTTGTATTCTAGAACCAGGGGGTGGTCTGAGGCAGGTTGGTAACAAAAGGATTAACGAATGTGACATTTGGCAAAAAATGTAATGTTAGTTTTTAGTCTGATCTCATTATGATCTAAGTTCAAAATCCAACAAGGCTCTGTTGCAGTAATAAACTGACATCTTTTCACCTAAATACAACCCCTCTTCTGCAAAACCAGGCCATGAATCTAGTAAATTACATAAAAGAATTTTTGTTCTCAAAATGACTAGGTGTATAACACAAAGTGCTTAAAATAATAGCTAGTTTACTCGTTTAGAGAAAATATTCCTTCACATAATGTTTTTTATCTCAAGCTTTCACAGAAATTACAGTTTGTAAACAACAAGGGTTTTTCTTTCCTTTTTTTTATATTGTTTTTCTTTCTTTTTTTTATATATTGTTGTTTTTCTTTCAGGGATAGGGGGAAAAATCAGCAGTATGAAGAAAATTGTGGCAAAAAAATGCTGACCTAAATGCCAGAATGGTACTGCCTGTAATCATAACAAAAAAAAGAGGTCAGTTTCAATAACATAAATTTCAGGGGTGAGCAGGTAAGCGAGTAAGAATTAAAAAAAAAAAATTTAAATATTAAAAACTGATTCAGTAATTTTAAAAACTTTTCCAGTATCAACAAGTTATCAGCATTCGTTCAGCTTGTAATTAATTAACTACAGTTATTATCTGACAGCAATATTGCATTTTCATAGTAACACAAACTTCAAATAGTAATTGAATGTTTTTTTTTTATATTTTTTTGTACTTATTGTTTTTGTTTTCAAACATTTTCTTAAAAAGCAAAAATTATGGCACCTGAATAATTGATTTAAACAGGTCAGTTTATCGACAAATGAATAGATTTCAATTAAATCAAAAGGATGTTTTGATAGAAGACATAATTCAGTTGAAACCTAAGACTAAAGAAAAAGGTCCCGTTTCTGTAAAAATCTCAATTGCATTTTCGCAAGTCCACCCACACACACACACAAATATTTTCTACACGTCTGTCAGATTCCCCATCTACTGCAAGATCATAAATGCTGCTAGGCTATGACAGCAGTAACCACAAGAGCAGGTGGTTCATGTTTTGTACTTCCATACCACATTCATAGTTTGCAAGTCAGCTGCAACCCTACATCACCAGGGTAGCTCTGATAGGTTACTTCCTGTACAGAACAATAAAGATACATCTACTGCTTTCATAGTGCCTCTAACGTGGAAGTATTACGTTCAGCATTCTCTACAATGTTGCAGATGGATTCTTTTAAGTATTTCACAGAGATGGTTTAAAGGAGAGAAAGTCATTTATGGATGCAATCCAAACATATTTATATACTTATGTACACTTATATATAGTGGAAGGTTTTGATCAGTGTCAGCTGCTTTGTTGCCAACTCTCTCATTATCATGAACGGAGTAATGTCAGGGAAAAAAGATAGAGATCTGTTGGTTTGTTGTCCTGAACAACCAGCTGTTATTGTCAAGTGTTTTAGCATGTGCAGATTTTATTCATAATAATTAATGAAATAATAAAACAGCTCAAGCAAACAAATTTTTGTTTTGACCCACAAATTCTTATCCCACAAAATGCACCACCCACTGACATTTTAAATAGACATGATTAAAAACAAAAAAGAAAAAAAAAAGGAATCAAGCAAAAACTGACTTCATAACAAGCAATCATAATTAGACCAAAATCTTTTAGTGTGAAGCACAGAAGGCACCTACCATAATATTGTTCTGTCCCCACTTTTTTTTAATAAAGAGAATAACTTAAAACTCCTAAATTATTATTTAAAACCTTTAATAAAAATTCAATAGGATAATCTGCTTTCCTTCACTAATTAAGATAAATTAGGCACCTATCTCTCCTTTTATCAACCATTCCAATCAAACTAAAGCAGATAAGAGGCCTTCAAGATTTTGCTTTCATGATTTGTTTTAAAATAAATATAAAATTGAAAGCATAAAACAATTCTAAGTATAGCAACTCACTCTAACATAACTATGATTTCAATCCATTTTCAGTATATAGCAGCATCTAATTTCATAGACGCAATATCAAACTGTAATGCTCTTCTGAAATGGTTATGTTTAATGTTTATGGTTAGTGAAATCTTCCTACTTATGGCTATGGCTATAGTTACATACATACATATATATATATATATATATATCCATTCTTGAGCTGTGAGAATAAATTTAACACTTTAACTACGTCCTCACCATAAATTTTATTTTTCCTCCACTTCTTACAAGAAATGTCCGTCTGTCCACATCCAAATAAGATAATATCACTTGTTTTATCCACTGGTTAGTTCTATCATTTTGCACATCCACAAAGTTCTGATTAAATGACCAGTGATGTACATGAGAAATACCTGTCATGGTCAGAAATTTGTCAGGGCCAAGACTAAATAAGAAATGGCATAATGTGTAGGTTTTGGTTCAAGTGAAATCATCATTACGGCAGTATGGCTAAGAAGATTGCTTCCTATGTGGTCTCAGGTTCAGTCCCATTGTGCAGTACCTTGACCAAGAGTCTTCTATAGCCTAGGTCAACCAAAGCCTTGTGAGAGGATTTGGTAGGCAGAAAGAAACCTGTCTTATATATGCTTGTTTGTCTGTAACCTTTCTTTTGACATCATGCTTATAAATAACTGTCACTGTCAAAGAAGCCATGTTGTTCATTTCTAGTTTTCTGTGAAAAACATGTTTGGCCCTGAGAAAATATAACCATGCCTGAGAACAGATGAAGGTTGGTGACAGGAAAGGCACTCAGCCATAGAAATCTATGTCAACGAGCATGGAAAAGTGGACATTAAATGATGGTGATGACGGTAGTGGTGAAAATCATCATCATCATCATTATATATCTGATTTCCATACTGGTGGGGGTTGGCTAAAATATGTAAATGATGTATCAGCTGGAAATCAAATCCAGGCTAGCTGTGTGATAAATGAGCATTCTAGTTAGTAATAACAATGTAATTTACTTCCAATGAAAAGGATATCGCATATGTATTAATAGGTATGGTAGAGAAAAGTGGGGAAGAGTCATAGGAAGACAATAAGTAAGCAACAACCATTTGATTAGATTCAATTGAATGAGAAATATGAAGTTATGATTGATACAAAGTAATCACAAATGAATAGGAACAGTAGCTTCCAAAGAATTGGGACACCAGCTTGTATTGAATGAAGGCACAGAAGAATAATTAAAGGTGAAATAATAAGAGAGCTCTTACAAGCATATTTCTGTTTTTGACCCACATAAAAGAGAGAAGTGTTTGTTGATGTGGATAGGTAATGTGATCAGGTGACGTGTTGGCTGAGAAAGTGCTGCAACTCAGGTAATACCGGGAGAGAACCTGAACAAAAGTAGAGCAAGAAAGACTTGGAGCAGACACTAAGAACAGACCCAAAAATGTTAAATCTTGATAATAATGATCTCTGATTTAGACAAGGTCTACAATTTCAAGGGGTGGTGGATGTCAGTCAATACTATTGACTCAAGTACTTAACTGGTACTTTATTTTACCATTCCTGAAAGGGTGAAAAGTAAATTTGACCTTGGTGACATTTAAACTCGGGAACATAAGGAGCCAGAATAATCTTAATAATGAAGATAATATCACCCATTAGCCATTAGTGTTTTTGTAGTGTTCTTTTTATTGCATATAAACGAAACCAAAATAGAAACAAAAAAAAGAAGTCTTCAAACTTATGGAAGTTTGCTTTAGAGAACTCCCTTAGCTATGGATTTATTAGGCAATCACAGAAGTTGACATGCTGTAAAACTTTTATAAAAATATAAAAAAGACTTTCTCTATATTTTATCAACAATATTCTAAATGGTCAGAGTCACTTTGTCCCAACACAGATTTCCCATGTATTTAATGATACATTAATGGTGATGATGCTTACAGTATAGTATAAGCAAGCTCAATATTTCTGTATGCACCAAATCAACAGAAATTAACAAATGTTACAAATAAAAAGACAAATGTAATGAAATGAAATAAAATAATATTAAAAAAAAAATGTTTAATTCTAAAAATCAGATTACAATAATTTAGTCTTTGTCAACTGGAAAATTGCAAGATATATTGCTTTTTAATTGCATTTCTATTTCAATTTTTCAATCTCAGCTTTATTTGTGTGAATAATGAAAATTATTAACAGAAAACCAGAATGGCAAAATGAAAGACAACAACTGGTTGAAATGAAGCAAAGGCATTTTGTAGTTACCCAATCAAGTTTTAGCTGAACTTTGACAGTTGCAAGAAAGAAATCACTTTTCACATTTAATTTTACTAGAAAATTCAAAATCAATTTTGAAGCTGAAACACCGGATAAAGATTGCAAATTGCATATCTAACTGCATAAAATACAGTTGAAACTTCTCTTGCAGTAAATATATTATTCAACTAGGAACAGTAGTTCTAGTGTAACCAAATAGAAAAATTATTAATTTATCAGTGATTTTGTTGATATTTTTTTTATTTCTTTTCCTGTTTTTTTTTTCCTTTTTTTTATTTATTTATTTATTTCTAAAACTAAATTTATAGTAGTTTAGAAATTTGCTATATTCCAATTAGAACAGTTCTAAATGTTATTTTTATTTTAATAAAAATAAAAATATAGAAATAATGTGATAAAATATTTGGTATTTTACCAAAACATTTAAGGAAAAGGTTGGCAACAGTAAATTGATGGATGCAGCCAGAAATCTGCCTTCATAAAATTGTATTCAATATAAAACTGTGAGTTCAAATGGAATGAACCCAAAACTACAGACTTGAAAACATTTGGGGTTCTATTTTTGTAGAATTCCTTTTTAGTAAGATGAGATCTGGTTATTGGTTAAAAAAAAATGTTTTTGTGCTTTAAGATTAACTTCATCATGGCTATATTTCTAACAAGAATATTCTGTCTGTGTTAATTCAATTATTTGACAGAATAATCAAAAATTTGGAGTGGTTTAGTAAATTAACATTATTGATTAGTTTATTAACTAACCCTTTTGTTATTATATTCCTGTTGAAATACACTGCCTATGTTTCAGATAATTTTGAAAATAATGAAGAATTTAGTGAAATAACATTGTCATTATTAAGCCGGTATTTGGAATTTAAATTTACATAAATTTAAATGGAAGGTTTTAATTAAGATCATTTTAAAATAGTAACTTTGTATTACATAACCAAGAATAGTCTTGGGCTGATATAAAAAAAGGTTAAACTCTTTAGAATAGCTATTGGAATCTTAAGACTCTCATTTATGCAATAAACTGATTCCAGTTTGAATATGAACAGTTTTGAGTGGATTGATATTGAGAGGATTGCAGTACTGAGGTAAGGAAAATGTGAATAACTAGATGAACGATTAGGAAATTAAGGATGGTTTACTGTGTCAAATGTTAGTTGTATTGTCTTGAATTAACCATGCATTATCTTGTGGCTTTGAGATTTCAATGATGTGGCTGTTTTTTTTTTGTTTTTTTTTTAGAAATTGTATGGTAGGTGTGAGAGGCTGGATTTGGCCAGCTTGGACATAAAACAGAGATTATTTGAGCTGGATAAAGCTGGTTTAAACCATTAGCAACCAAACTGGCCATATCTGGTCTAAATATTTTACTAGTTTTATATTTAAACCAACCACATCCAGCCTCTCACACTTGTCCTATGTCATTCTAAAGATAAGTAATCATATCGTCGAAAACTAAAGTGAATAAATAACCATTACATTTGACAAATTAATCTGAATGCTAAGAGGCTAAATGCTTAACATTAAACTGAGTGACAGATTAAGCCTATCACCCAAATTAAGTCTTTCTTTACTTCAGTTAAGTTAAAACACTTCTTAATATTAAAAATTACACATCAGATTAGAGAATGGAATCTGGCATTGAAAATATTCTGAAACTGTTAGATATCAACTCCTCAGATACTAAACTACATTTAAGCTTCCTTACAACCTCCCAAAGTTACCTAAAATACCACTTTTCTACTTCAACTATTGCTGCATACTATTCAATGAATGTTTTTATTTTTTTCAGCTGTGCTTCTTCTTAACATCCATTATTTAAATAAATAACCTCTTTAGTTCTTTGATGGCCACTGTCCAAGCTGACCAGTAAAAATTTCTCTGATCAGTTTAAGCTAAAAATAGACAGGCAGCTAGTTGCAAAAACTTTCTCCACAGCTGGAAGGTATATTGACTAATCATGCAGAAATAACCAAAATGATGAAATATGATCATCAATGAAGCAAATATCGTACTGAACATATTCCTCTCTGTCAATTTTGCCCATTCGCTACTAATTCTTTGTCTTCCTTCACTGATTAGTGAACATAAAACATTAATGCAATCAATGGAAGCAAGCTTTAAGAAACTTTCCTTTCTTGTAATGTGTGTGCACACGCACATGCATACTTTTAATTCATCATACATGCATGAAATCATATATATATAAATATATATAAGGTACATACATGCAGAAATATTTTGCTTTAACTTGCACAATATTTATAATATTACACATGAAAGTGGCCATAAATAACCATATTATAAATTTTGATTCAAACCATGTTTATAGCTCACACACAGTTTTCTCCCCCATCTTTCTCTATTCCCTTGTTCTCCCTTTCGCTGTCTTCTATCTGTCTCTCTCTCTCTTCCCCTCTTTCTTTTTCTCTCTCTCATTGCTCACACATGACCATCGTCCATCTTTTTCTTCTCACGTGACCATCTTTCTTTTCCTGCATGGACGTCTCCTATCTCTCTCTTCTATCTTTTCTCTTTTCAAAGAAAATATTTCTCTCAGCATTCACTATTTTTCCCCTCATTCTGGTCTAATGACACCTCCATATTTGCTTTCATTCAGTTTCCTTGTATGTCTCCACTGTCCTGTTTTTGTTCCCAACTTTGACCCACCATAAATCCAAAATTTCATTTTGGTATTTATGTGAGCAACTGTCTTCAAAGATGTCAGTGATTGCTCAAAATGGGGAGTAGATAGACAGCCGACAACTGATGAAGGGTCATTCTTTGTATTCTTTGTATTATTTGTCCTGTTTTCCATTTATTTCTCTCATTATTTGAGTATTTAACTCATTTGTTTTCATATTTCATGTTGTTTACTGTTGGTAATGTCCTGTACCAATATATGCATATATATATATATATATCCTTATTTCTAGTGAGACAGTTGCAGGAGAAATACCTAGCTAAGGATAACTCCC
>NC_068982.1:126395529-126396309 GCF_001194135.2 Octopus bimaculoides
ATTGAAGGAAAATGGATGAACAGGTAAACTAGGAAAGCTACATATAGGAATATATATATATATATATATATATATATATATATATATATAAACCCATTTACCATTAAAGATAATGATAAAATAGTCATATGGTTGCATATCTTTAGCTCTTTAAAAGTTCAGGGTAGATGTGTGGTTATCAGTAATGAAATGCAGTTAATCAAAAGAATGCTAAAGTGCACTTGGAGAAAAATGCTGCATCTAAAAATTATTAAATACAACAAAATTATTTAATATGTGAGAAGGTTCTTTATTTCAACATAAATTCATTAGGATCCAAACAAGTGGAATCATTCCATATGTGGAACATTTATTTCTATATAGATGGACTTATCAATAAATATGTACAAAAAGTAAAAATCAATGAAAAAGTGTCTGTCAATGAAATAGTGCACTTTACCAACTATTTATTCATAATGTAATAGAATATTTAAAATGAATATTTCAACAAAGCAAGCATATCATAGTTCTATCTTTGCATCAAAAATATCAAGGTGATATATTACCACTATGTACATACACAAACACATAAGTACAGATAACACACACACACACACACACACACATTATGTGTGTGTGTGTGTGTGTGTGTGTGACAGGTATACATACAAAAATAAACATGCATGTGTTTGTGGGTACACATGCATACAAAAAGCTGTGTATGCATGCACACGAACACATGTATACATATACACATATTTGCATATATATATATATATATATATATATATATATAAAACA
>NC_068982.1:126396319-126410822 GCF_001194135.2 Octopus bimaculoides
ATATATATATATATATATATATATATATATATATAAAACATGCATATATACACATGCACTTACATGCATACGTACACACACACACACTAACATAGCCATATACAGTTAAACCTTGATTACTAAAATGAGACAGGTGGATATCTGATCAAATCGTAAACACATGAAGCCTACATAAAAAAAAAAGCAAGCATGTTTACTGGCTTTTACAATGTTGTTCTCTCATGCAATCTTCCATGCCTTTTCACCACAATCCAGATGTTGTAAATGTACTCGGAACAAAGTCTTCGAGTGAAGAATTAAGACACCTCTGATGTTGCCATGCTTTTAAATCCTTCAGCATGTTGGTTATATTATTTGGTTGATACCCACCACCACCACCACCACCACCACCATGCATAGAATGCTTATCTTTGAGACAATGTTTCAGTCTGATACCATTCCTGCCTCTAACCCATACTCAAGTATGGGTTTTTCTTTTTTATATTCCACTTGGCTTCAAAAATGCAGAGCTGCAGGTTAAATTAACAGGGAATGTCAACATCACATCAGTTTTTCCCTGTTTCTTACAAAGACACAGAATGCAGGCGTACACACACACACACACACAAAATATGATGGCCTTTTGCACAGTTTCTTCCACAACAGAATGGATCAGCTTAAAGCTATAGCTGAAGATATTTACCCTAGGTGCCACAGAGTGACATAAAAATAGAAACCATGCCTGTGTATGATCTCTCTTTTACTTGTTTCAGACATTTGACCGTGGCCATGCTGGAGCACCGCCTTTAATCAAGCAAATCGACCTCAGGACTTATTCTTTGGAAGCCTAGTACTTATTCTATCCGTCTCTTTTGCCGAACCGCTAACCTACGGGGACGTAAACACACCAGCATCGGTTGTCAAGCGATGTTTTTTTTTTGGGGGGGGGGACACAGACGCACAAACATATACACACACATACATATATATATATATGTATACATATATATATATGTATACATATATATATATGTATACATATATACGAAGGGCTTCTTTCAGTTTCCGTCTACCAAATCCACTCACAATGCTTTGGTTGGCCCGAGGTTATAGTAGAAGACACTTGCCCAAGGTGCCACACAGTGGGACTGAACCCAGAACCATGTGGTTTGTAAGCCAGCTACTTACCACACAGCCACTCCTATGCCTATGTGTATATATATGTATATGTGTGAATGTATATAGACATACAGAGAGAGAGAGAGAGAGAGAAAGAGAGAGATTGTTAATGAACTTGAGAAGAGGCCTAAAATATAAATTTAATATCAACCTCTCCAAGGAACATGGGAAAATCCTACATATGACAAATAAAAAAAAAATAGGCCAGTTCATTGAGAAAGTTGTGTGTTGGTAATTGAAACTAAAAAATAAGCTGCAATGGGAATAAACAACACTAAAAATCTGGTATGAAGTATCAACAAGTCAAAAGTTACTTCAGAAAATCCAAAGCCAAGAAATTCCCACGAAGCACTTTCTACGCAAAAGACAAAGCATTAACTGACAAGGAGTATAGGTTATGTAATGCTAAAACTCAAGAAGCTGGGCACACAACTGTCAACTACAAGATGATGTCCTAAGGATATTGTTTTCTTATGATAAATGATGTAATATACAAAGCAGTCTGGAATAAAACTGTTTTCATTCTAATGTTCATCTTTCCAAGCTTGCATGGGTCAGACGGAATTTGTTGTGACAGATTTTCTACTACTTAATGCACTTCCTGTCACCAACCCTCACCTGTTTCCCTGTAAAATAAATTTCCCCATGACCCAACATGCTTTCATAGACACCACTTGCTCACAACTACCATACAGTGTCAAGGCAAGGGCACAGTAAACCACACACACACAATGGGCTTCTTTTAGTTTCCACCTATCAAATCCATTTATAAGGCTTTGGTCGACCCAGAGCTATAGTAAAAGACACTTGCTTAAAGTCCCATGCAGTGAGAGAGAACCCAAAACCATGTGGCAGGGATGCGCCAATAAAACCAACCAATAAAGATACATTGTATCTAATGGACCAAAATATCACTGGTGGAATTTAAAAATATAAATAAGAACAAATTTAAAATGTCACACATTTAATTTTTGGCTCAGATCAAAAGAAAAAAAAACTCACACAAACCCAAGCATCAGTGTGTACACACAAACACACAACACAACAGGCTCCTTTCAGTTTCTGCCAATCAAATCTAGTTACATGGCCTTGGTTGGCCTAGTGCCATAATCGAAGTCATTTGCCCAAGGTGCCATGCCAGTGGAGTTGAACTCAAAATCACTTCTTAACTGTACAGCTATGCCTACAACTACACATCTTCACAATCATTAAACTGTTAAATCTGAAAAAGGGTGTATGCGAGTGTGTTCAGATTTAACAATTTATTGACTGTAAAGAGTAAAGATGATGATGAAAAGAGCAAAGATAGTATTTTTCAATTACTTTCTTTACAACCCTTGCCATTGAGCAGGTAGCCAGTTAAAATACAACACTACAACTCACAAACACGGAGAAAATACAGACATACGTCTTCAATGTTATGCTTCTGAAATGGAAGAGCAACAGACTGGTTCTATAAACCTGATGAATAAAAGGTACCTAAAACCTCAATTATGTGATAGAAAATGTTAACTCCATAGATCAGTGGAAGGTATTACACATATGATCAACAGCTGCCAAAGGTATTGCCATAGTACTGTTTTCTCATGTGGCATGATTGTTGTTAAAACATACGAAATTATCTCTAAAGAATACTCTGGAACAAACGTAAAATACATGTAAAGTGTTGAGCATATTTAGACAGTCCAACATGAAGAATACTTGTGGAATGGGCACATCAGAACTTCTAATAAATGCAATGGTACTGTTAGGAAGGGCATCCAGCAGTACAATCCTTACCAAAGCAGGATCCTGTTAAAATCAGCCAACCCATGCCAGCAGGGAATATAGATGTTAAATAATGATAATGATGGAATATAAAAGAATTTGTATTATTACAACAAATTTATTCAACAATATTATTAGTCTCAAAAAAAAAAAAACATTTAATTAATAATTAAATGAACTAACAGCCAATAATATGCTATTTATGCAAACTGGGTTTTCTAGTTTAGGAAAATCTCATTGTGACAATCTCATTCCGGCTTACATGCTCCTGTCAACTATCCAATCCATGCTAGCATGGAAAATGGATGCTAAATGATGATGATGATATATAAGGTTTCCATAGGCAGATACCATATGGATACAGTTCCTGAGAAGTATCCCAGCTAGGAGTGGAACCAACTGGTACATTCCATCCTTTTCTATTTATGTAGAGATTACATAGGCACCTGTTTGCATTAATGAGGTGGATCAAATTAGTAGAGAGAAGTGGTTAAAAACTTGTATGACCCCTATCAATTTACTCGTTAGTACAATTACAGTTGCCAATAAATTTTTTATCGGCTACTATAGCCATTCCTTAAAGTTTAACCACACCCACTACATAACTAACCACTCCTCACTAATTGACAATCAATCATAATACAACTGTGTTCAACCTAAGCCAACCAATCACAACACAAGTTGCTCTTAATCCAGCCTACAACTTATTTATGCTTTCTTCCCAAATTATAAAACAGACTGTAGATATCAGCTCATCTATTTGCTAACTTAAATTGCTAACCTCTATTCCGTATATGGCTACCTGCATGACTGACATCTCAGTGACACTTATTTATAATTCTCATGTGATATCAAGACTAAGGGGGACACACACACAAGCATGACAGACTTCTTTCAGTTTCAGTTTACTAAATCCACATACAAAGCTTTGGTTGGCCCAGGACAATAAGTAGAGGACACTTGCCCAAGATGCCACATGGGACTGAATCCAAAACTATGTGATTGGGAAGCAAACAGCTAAACTATACAGCCATGCCTGCACCTACAAACACACACATATCATTATCATTGTTTTAACATCCACTTTTCCATGAGCCAGGAAAAAAATATTGTAACAGATTTTCTATGACCAGATGCTTCTTTTGTTGTCATGCCTCACCTGGTTCCAAGCAAGGTAACAATTGCCCATGTACTTAAACCACAAACAGTACAATAGCTGCATGTTTCCACAGAAGATTGCAGATGAACAGCACTAAATGTGTTTTGTTAAGACACACACACACACACACACACACATCATGGACTTTCTTTTCAGTTTCCACCAACCAAATCCACTCAAGAGACTTTGGTAACCCTAGGCCTAAAAGATGACAACTGCCCAAAGAACTGCACAATGAGACTGAAATCACAACTATATGATTTCAAAGCTAATTTCTAAACACTCCCACCACACGCGCGCACAAAACAATATCACTGCGTTAGAAACATTGTAGCTATTAAAAACACTTGGTTATATTTACTTTTACTTGGTAAATATCTAGTAATAATAGAATTCATTATTAGTGCAACCTGACCACTGACATTCTATTTGCTTGTATGAGACAGGAGGTTGAATCCAGAGAGTAGAGATTGGTCAGTAAACAAAGCTTAGAGCTTCTGGTTACTATTTTTTAATTGATTTCATCTGTGGGAAGGTGCTGTATCCATGGCCTCCACAGGCCCTCTGACATTGGCAAGATTAAGGCAGTTAATAATAAGCGAAAGTGAATATATAACAGTGTATGTATTCACATTTGTTTTAGGATATTAAAACTTGCATAGGTCAGACGAAATGATCGAGGTATATTTATTACAACCAGATGCTCACATGATTCTGAGCAAGATAATATTTTTTCCTAATGCAGGCAGGTTTTTCACTGAAAACTAACAATTGTTACCATTTGTTTACAACTGGCCTGTGTTGTGAAGACAAGCAGATACACAAGAAAGCGTATGCATATACATATATGTGCATAAATACAATGAGAAGGGCATGTCAATTTCTGATTATCAAATTCACTAAGAAGGCTTTGGTCAGCCCAGAGTTATAGTAATAAATACCTACATGCACGTATGTAAATACATGTGAAAAATTACTGCCACATGGCCATCATTTGTGAGCATAACATGGAGCATGTACCATGCTTTTACTAATTATTTTAGGTGCTTATGTAGTCATGGGCAGACATAGATAAGCACTTGGTCCTCACACACTTGACCCAAAGGAACAAGCAAGATGTGACTGCAGGACAGTGACAGGAGCCAACCAGTATCCTGCAGTTACTCATTTAAGTTGAGCATAATAGAACAATGTAAAATTGTCTTATTCAAAAACACAACATGCTTCCTGGTCCAAGAATCCAATACATGACTAACACCCTAACCATTTATCTACACGCCTACATACATATTCAAACACACCACATACATTATCACATACAAAAATCTTAGCTCTTTTTTTTTTTTTAATCTTTGGGACTGGTTGCATCTATTATACATCCTATCTGAGATTTTGGCCAATCAGTAAGTTTGTGTAATGTTCAGGCCTTTACATTAATATTGGTTTCAAATTTTGGCATAAGGCCAGCAAGTTCTGGGGATGGGGTAACCCGATTACATCGACCCCAGTGCTCAACTGCTACTTAGTTTATTGGACCTTAAAGGATGAAAGGCAAAACTGGCCTTGGTAGAATTTGAACTTGCATTGTGAATCCCACTGAGCATTTTGTGGGCATGCTAACAATTCTGCCAGCTTGCTACCTTCACATTATTAAGCATTAATATTAAAAGTAAACTGCCAGAATTATTCTCTCTGGCACTCACCACGTTTAAATTATTTTCTTTCAAACACTATCTGATTCAACTTATAGAACATTAGTCAATGGTTGGCAATAATCTCTAGATAAATCTGCTACCTATTCTCTAAAGATCAATTAACTGATTTGTTGAGAAACACAAATATCTGGAGCAGATTTAAGAATTTGAC
This sequence comes from Octopus bimaculoides, assembly GCF_001194135.2. Classification (NCBI taxonomy): domain Eukaryota; kingdom Metazoa; phylum Mollusca; class Cephalopoda; order Octopoda; family Octopodidae; genus Octopus; species Octopus bimaculoides. Next base: position 126,402,270 of record NC_068982.1, read on the forward strand.
ATATGAACCTATTCTATTGGATAAGTTTTCTTTCCTAAACAACACAGGCAGATAGTAAATTAAATGTCAAAATAAAACATAATTTTGGTAATTTTCAATTTAAATAAAATAAATTGGAGGTGCATACATGGCTGTATGGTTAAGCAGTTTGTTTTCTAACCACATAGATTGGGGTTCAGTCTCATGGTGTAGCTACTAGAGCCTAGGGCCAACCAAAGCCATATGAGTGGAGTCAGTCGACAGAATCTCAAAGAATCTTGTCGTATGCCTATGTTTAAATATGTGTTTCACCAAATATCACAAGCTACAAGATGTTGTAGTTATTTCTCCTGACAACAAATTGTTCACTAGGTTTGCACCTTTGTATGAAATCAGAGATCTGTTTCTTGAAAACACAGTTAAGGATTAGCAACAGGAAGGTAACATCATCATTGCCATCATCAGTGCTTTAATGTCCACTCTTCCTGCTTGCATGGGTCAGATGAAGTTTATTGAGGCAGATTTACTCCAGCTGGATGCCCTTCCCTATCACCAACCTTTACTTGTTTCCAAACTAAGTAATATTTCCCTCATGACCAAACATGCTTTCACAGAATATTGAGAATGAATGACATTCACTTACAAATATCACATGATGTCGAGACAAAGACACACACACAAACAAAGCTGTGATCAGGTCAGAGCTTATAGAAGACACACACTCAAAATTCCACATAGTGGGACTGAACCCACAGCAGTGCATTCAGCTGTAAAACTATCGCAGTAAAATACTCTCACCTGTCTGAATGGAGTCAGGGTGGAACAAACAAAACCAAACCCAGATGTATGACTGAATAAACAAACTACAATTTACATTGACATTTAGATATTGGTTTCAAATTTTTGCACAAGACCAACAATTTTGAGGAAGGAATAAGTTGATTACATTGACCTCTAGTAATCAACTGGCACTTATTTTAAAGTACCCCGAAAAGGCAAAAGGCAAAGTCAACCTCGGCGGAATCTGAACTCAGATGAAATACTGCTCAGCATTTTGCCAAGTGTGTTAATTCTGCCAGCTCACTGCTTTTGACATTAAGATATGGATACTGCATTTTGGTTTACAAATTTAAATGGATGGTATGTCAGATATTTTTCTGGCCCTAAATATAAGTTGAAGGGAAATTAAAAGAATGTACTCCAAAAGTTGGAAAAGAAAGAAAGAAAAAAAAACAACAAAAAAAACAGACAAGTTAATTTCAAAAAGACAACTTCCAAGAAATTTTCATTTTTAAAATTCTGCAATCAATCACAGAACAAGTCCAAAAAACATCAACTTTAACTACATCAATCAAGTAGATGATGAAACTTTCAAAATGTTAAATCAAATACAGAGCAAATGAGTATAATACAGCTCACTTTCATAGAATATTTTCTTTTTAATGCTTCCTTCACATTTTTTCTAAGGTCAGTGTCCTGTCATTTTATGGATGAAAAATGCAAGGTTCGAAAGAGAGCAATGCAAACAACTTTAAAAGAAAGCAGATGCTTAAAGGATGAAAGTAATGAAATAAATGGATGAAAATGCTATTAAAATTGTATACAAATATACAAATACACATTACAGACATAACATTTTCTCCTTCAGTAAATGGCCACTACCTTTAACATTACTTTCAACTTCTTTCCATGCATACCAACATATGCCTTATTTTTATTTTCTCTCTTTTTCTTATCCAATTTACACTAATGTAGTCAATTACCAAACCATGTGCATGTGCCTGTGTATGAACAGGATACATAATTACACACACAAGTATTTACAGTGAGGATCATAAATCAGGTAAGTTCTCAGTGAACTCAGTCTATGCTACGATGAGACTTTTTCATTCTGGTTGAAATTACTGCACTTCACTTAGATCATAGAAAAAAATGAATCTTGACCTCCCATTTTTCTCAGTAAAAATTTTAAAATAACATGAAGATAATGCAGACATTAAACCATAAAATATGTAACACAATGTATACATAGCATATACAGTTAGGCAACATAAAAAGTGTGTTTCCTTTGACTTTTTTGCAGTCATTTAGATTGTGGAGATGTTGTAGCACTGCCTGGAAGAATTTCAGTCCAACAAATTAACCCACGTACATACTGGATGCCCTTCCTGTCACCAACCCTCACTTGTTTCTAAATAAGGTAAAATTTCCCCATAACTAGACAAATAGGAAACAAAGGACACTGCTTGCATGATGGTGACACTATCACGTGCTCTTCAACCAAATTCACCCACAAAGCTTTGGTCAACCTGTGGCTGTATTACTTCCAGGTATCACGCACTGAAACTGAACTCAAAACCATGTGTTTGAGAAGCAAACTTCTAAACACACAACTATTTTACTATACAGTCACAACTGCATCCTTAAGTATTGAGAAATTTAGGAAGTACAGGGCAAAATAACTAAAATAATACAGCAAAGAAAACTATCTGAATTCAATAACAAACAAGAGCACCCAGAGAGCGCAAACCTCCACACCAAGGCAACACCAACATCCTCTCAACGATTAGCCAGAGATGATTTTTAAAATGAGAATATCTGAAATAAACTCAAATGCTCTCACAAACGAGAATACTAAAAATGAACCCAACCTCTCTCAAAAAAACAGGAAAAATAACCCAGAATCCTTGTCTGGTACCGTATTGATCTCAAAATCTAATCAGTTTGTGTCAGTCACGAGGCCAAACATCTCTGATAGTTTCATCCAAATCAATCTAGCGGTTCTAGAGATATCTTGTCGACGGACAAACAAACAATCCAACAAACATGACTAAAAACAATACCTCCGCCTTAGCGAAAGCAGAGGTAACTAAAAAACAATCCTATAGGGTTGCTCTATAAGATGTATTTAGATTATCAAGTATTACTGTGACGGTACTCAGCCCTGACATTTAAGCTAACTGCGAAACAAATGGTGTTGTATATATTTTTGCTCATTCATCAAGTCATTAAAATATAAATTTCTAAAATACTTAGAGGAGTACCTGAAGTAAAAAGAAAAATATTGTGTATAATTACCATCAAATTATTATAGGGCTTGGTTATTTTACATTACTTTTTTTTTCTTTTGCAATATCTAATGTAGAAAAATAAAAATATAAAGAAAATACGCACCAACCTAATGCTTTGTTTATTATCCATTCTTGGAAAGCAATTTATGAAGTTTAATTTTTCTCAAGCATGGCACCTGAAATAAAAATAAAATACTGAGATTAAATTAATACTATTAAATTTTTTAAAATAGGGGTGTAAGCCTGTGATATCAAAATATACATGTCCGGTGGTTTGGGAAAAAATATGTGTAGTCTAAGCAACAGACAATTCTACAAAAATATCAGATTCCTACATGACAGATGTAGATACAGCTTTGTGATTAACAAGTTTGCTTCCCAACTACATGGTTTCTGGTTCGGTGTCCCACTGCATGGGGCCTTGCACAAGTCACTTCTTCTATAGCTAAGAGCCAACCAAAGCCTCGGTAGCCAATTTAATAGATGGAAACTGACAGAAATCTGTCATGTGTGTGAGTGGTGTGTGTGTGTGTGTGATCTTCACACTGCATAATGACAAGCTCAATGGCCAGACATGTTTTCACAGAAAATTGTAAGCAATTTACATACATGTATGGGTGACATCTTTTGATACCAAAATGCCTGAAACCACTTTTGGTTATAGGATGCAGATTCCCCGATTTTAAGTGATTGAAATTAAAATCTTCCATTAAAATTTCATGTCAATTTCATGATCCAAAAACCATCTTAGTAAAGACAGTTACTAAATTCATCATTATTTTCAAAATAATTGAAATAAATGCAGTGTATTTCAAAAGGAATAAGATAATGAAAGACAAGTAAAAATACACAAATTACACATGCACATATAGATATAAACACAGAAGCACAATGAGCTTATAGCTTCCATCTAGCGATTCCACTCACTAAGCATTGGTCAGCCTAAGGCCATAGTAGAAGTGACCAGTCCAGAGAGCGATGCAGTGAGAGCAAACCATAAACCATGTTGGTGACAAAGTGAACTTCTTGACTGTGTGGCTATGCTTGTGACTTAACTAGAACAAATTACAGATTGATAGTTGTTTAGATTTCGGAAAATGTATATTAATAATGAAATAGGTAGCGTGGCTCCAAAAGGGTTCTCAAGGAATAATGTCCCTGCCTTCCTGAGCTAGTTTTCCACCACATTTCTTAAAAATCGTGGTAGAGGCCTTGGTCTCGGGACCACTCATGTCTAGAAACTGAGGTTCGGGGTAAGCAAGGGCATGCTTCCTGTAGAAAATCCAGCTCCAAAAAAGCCTCATGATAGCAAGGGAGAATGGGCACCAACCAGCCAGCCCAAAGGTTGAGGTGGGCTGCACCTGCCTGCCTCAGTTGCTAAGGTATTGAAGTAGATCCAGCTACCCCTGTTAACAGGGACAAAACCCGGATTTAAAATACTGGATGATGATGATGAAATAGTTAAATTCCAGAGTTCGATGCTTAAATAGTAAATGCATTGGCTACATATTTAGATATTCTCTTTCAGCTTTCACAATGAGAAATAAAAATTTGTGAAATAATGAAATATTGTGATGTTGGCAACAACATGAAAACTTAGAATGGCTATGGAATGACAGTAATTAAACAAATAAGGATTGATTATCACTCTTTTGCTCATTTGAGTCATTAAACTGTGGCCATGCTGGGGCACTGCCTTAAAGAATTCCAGTCAAATGATTCAACTCCAGTACTTATTTTTTTATAAGCCTAGTACTTATTCTATTGGGGCCTTTTGCCGAACCACTAAATTAATGGGACATAAGCACAACATCTTAAGTGATCATGCAATGGTGGTGGACAAACATAGGCACATGCACACATACATATATGCAACAGGCTTCTTTCAGTTTCGATCTACCAAATCTACTCACAAGGCTTTAGTTGGCCTGAGACTATTATAGAACACTTGTCCAAGGTGTCACGCAGTGTGACTGAACCCAGAACCATGTGGCTGGGAACCAAACTTCTTACCACCCAAAGCATGACAGTTACATGGAGAGAATTTAACCCTTCAGCATCTAAACCAGCCATATCTGGCCTTTCATATCCACCATACAATGCCATTTTGAAGGGCATCCAGCAGTAGAAACCAAGCCAAAATCAGACTGGAGCCTGGTACAGCTCTCCAACTTACCAGTTCCAGTCAAACCGTCTAACCCATGCCAACATGAAAAGCAGATGCTAAATGATGATGATGATGATGACATCATTCAAATCTTAAAACTGTGAGATAATGCCTGATTAAATGAAAACAATGTGAATAAATAAGCGTTACATTTGACAGAGTAATCTGGATGCTAAACGTTTATGGGCTCTGTCTATATTCCATGAGAAGATTTATATGTTATTGGTATCCAAATGTACTTAGCACAGAATCAATGATAAATAAACAATTCTGTTGTTTAAAAATTTACAACATTGTGTTATTACAAAAGTATCTTGAATTGGTAAAATCATTTGAGTATCAAACTAAAATGCCATGTGGTATATGTTCCGGTTCTTTCTGCACTCGAATCCTGTCAGGTGAACTTTATTTTCATCTTTACAGGGTTGATAAAGTACCAGTCAAGTAGTGAGATCAATTTAATCCCTTTGGAACCCATATTTCTATAGAAACAACACTGCCACCATTTTTATCAATTATTTTTAAAAAACAGAAGAATTTAGTAAAATACCTCGGATGGAATTTTAATGGACAGCTTTAGATTAAATCACTTTTAAACAAGGAACTTATATAAAAGAACCAAGGGTGGTCTCAGGCAGGCTGGTATCAAAAGGATTAATCAATTAACTACTTCCACCAAATCTGTGGCATTGTGCCTGTGTTAGAAACAGTTCTTACAAAATATATTATGGTAAGTTTCCTTCCTATAAAAGCTTAATCTCATACATCATCAAAGACAGTATTTTCAGCCAAAGAAGCAACATTTCACTTCATAAATTTATATAACAAATTAACTACAACAATTACAGCCATATAAAGTTATGCAGCTTCATAACAATGGTATTAGTCTCTATTTCCTAAAAAGAAATTTTAAAATAGTACCAAATTCTTTCTTTGTTTAAAAATGAAATAGTATCTTTCTAATAAATAAAAGTTTAAGAAAGAAAAGCAAATTCAGCTATCTAGATTTGGCACTTTCACTTTTGAATAGAACTACAAGCAATTTTCAAATCCTAAAAATCTGTTTACGTATCTTAAGAGAAAAATATGCTAATATTAGTAAAAATTTGAAAATATCCAATGATCCTAAAATTTCTTCAACATTTATTTTATTTTACTTTTATTCTCCTCCTTTTAACATAATTGTATCAATTTCTAATCAATAAATACAAACAATGCTTCAAGCATTTAATGTATTTGGGAAATACCATAGCGGATTGCTGCTGATGAACAAACTGCAACAGCCAGTTTCGTAATTTTAAGTTTAAATTAAAAAGAACCAAGTAAGCTTCCAAATAAAACAGTCTAGACAAGAAAATACTATTTTAAAAATAATTGTTTTTCTATTTTTTTTCATTTTTCCTTTTTTTCCCCCCCTGTAATCAGAGTTCTAAAGCAGTTAAAAATAAAACTTACTCACGTTACACAGGACGTTGAATGTGATGGGTAGAAACATACAAAAGCATTGCTCATGGGTCAAGAGTGATAGGGATAAATTCTTCCTATTATAGGCACAAAGCCTGAAATCTTTGAAAGAAGGGGGCTAGTTGATTACATTACTCCTCCTGCTTAACTGAAAGGAAGAAATACAAAGTGGATCTTGGCAGGATTTGAACTCAGAATGTAGAGACAGAAGAAATACTACAAAGTGTTTTGTCCGGCACACTTATGATTCCGTCAGCTCTCTACCTTAGACAAGGATTAGTTACAAACAAAAGCAACAAAGAACCAAAGTGAGATCTCTCAAAAAATAAAATCACTAAAATCACAAAATAGATGAAAAGGGTTAATTCTACAGCCTAAAAAGTAGATACGTAAGAGGGAAAATATCTATGATGGATTAGTTATGCAAAACTGATCAAGCAGACTAGGTTCTACCAAAGTTCAAAATAAACAGCAAAGTATTGCATTCATTTGCTCCTTAAAAGGATTGACAGCTTTATGAGTACTTGCACAGACTTACTAATAAAGTACTGTCAGTCAGTGAAAGATATAAGCCAATACTTAGTTATATTTCCTTCACTGAGAAAAATAGTTCAAACATTCAACAATGTATGAAGGTAGAAGTTATCTGGCAGAAACTCATAGACTTCCTAAGAATACATCTATGAAAATCTTGGAAATCAGCCAAGACAGCAGCATATACAATTCTTCTATACCTGTGGCATCATATAACAAGTGCCAGAAAAACTAATCTCTTCTATACAGTTATGTAAACTCTGCAGACAAACTGCTTAGGAATACATTGAAAGCAAATAAGCACAAGTACCCCAAAACCCCTGTTGGTATGAGATGTTTACGTTTTTTGAAAGAAAGTAAAAAGAAGAGTCACTATATACATTTGACATAATACTATGCTTAGGACAGCATGCATTAAAATGAACTATCAATACAATACTTTATTCACTACTTCACATATTCCAGAGAATATAACAATAATAATAGTGAGGGGGGGGGGGGTCACACTAGACTAACTCATTTAGAACATTAAAAACTATGCATCTCAGAGACTTGTTAACACAATTAATGAGAAGAAAGGGAGCAAGAAAATTGCTATATTTAATGACAAAACCTTTATATTTCATGTTAAATGGAGTTGACAATGTCGTGATGCAATATGCTGAATTGTGGGCCATAAGGTCATCGAGTTCCAAGACCATAAATTCAGAGACATAAACTTGGTACAAAAGACTGCCCAATATTTTCAGTTCCCAATCCTAATCGAGATTTATTGATTAGTAGCAGAAAGAAAACTCATAACAATGTTATAGCTATATGCAAATTTTCATATTTGCATAAGCCTACTCTTACAAGATTGCAACTCATGTGTGGGTGTATGTATCTAAGTTGAACATTTGAAAGGATTTTTAATATCAATGGACTTTTCTTTCCTTGTGTCTCATTTTAATCTTGCTAGCTCAGTAAGATTCTCTTCAAAATACATGGACGCTCTGAGAGTATCTTTTTCTATAATTTGTGCTATCAATACTGACACTCTGTAAAGTGGTTGGCATTAGAAGGGCATCCAGCCATAGAAACCATACCACAACAGACAACTGGAGTCTGGAATTACCATGCCTTCATAAGGGAACGAAAGGGCCACGTGCACATGCAAGAAATAACAGTAAACTATGAATGTCATTCTTAATTTTAATTTCAATTTTATTTTTATTAATAGCTCTCTTCTCTTCTCACATATTTTATACTCATTTTTGATAAGGTTTTTCAAAAAAACCGAAGCATGTAATGTAAATTAATTAAAACACCCAAAAAAATATTTTTAAAAAGTGGCATTTT
>NC_068982.1:126411184-126422660 GCF_001194135.2 Octopus bimaculoides
ATATATATATATATATATATATATATATATATATATATATATATACACACACACACACACACACACATATGATATGGCATTCTTTCAACACAGCCATGTTTTTCTATGCACATGTACACAATTACTCCAAAGGCCCTCTATGAATATCACTGATAAACAACAAGGCTTTCAGCTAACAACAGCAGTATGTTATAAAATGATAGTTACCATTTCCCCACAAAAATAAATAAATAATAAACAAAAGATATCAATGTATGTATGTGAAAATTTAGAAGTCCTACTGTTACCTAGATTGTCATATTCATAACATGTTTATATTGGGATGCAAAACCTTCAATTTAATTTGAACCAAGCAAACATGGATGATTCAGAAGGAAAAAATATAACAAAAGAACAATTACGGAAAGATAATGTTAAGATCAAGATTTGGTTTTTACTAATTAAACTCATTTTAATTTTTAAAAAAATGAGGGACAAATCATTAGATATAAACAGTTTTCTAGTTTCCACAAAATGAGAAATAGAAAAATCTATAATTTATCTCCTGAAGTCAAAAACAGTCAATTCTGTTCTTAAGCCAATGATTCGAAAATCATTCTCCAATCCTATCAATCAATAAGCACTGTTTTCCAAAGCACAGATGGTCCAGCAGAGGTTTCCAGAAAAGTTTTTATGCTACTGTGATTTATATCTTGTTTTCCACATGCTCCCAGATGAGGTTCAGACTGTAGCATGGCTGTGTCCTACTTAAGCGTCTTCTACTACAGTCTCAAGTCAACCAATGCCTTGTGAATGAATTTGGTAGATGGAAGCCTAGATTGAAGTTGTCATATGTATGTATGTATGTATGTATGTATGTATTATATATATAAATATTGATTCATCTCGTAAATAATGCAGTTTTTTTAATACTTTTTTATTTTTCAAAATTAAGATTAAGTTCTTTTTCATCTAAAATATGCTCTCCTACATTTTCTACAATGCTTTTCCATCTATCTGCTAGAATTGCAAGGCTCTGCCCCTTCCAAAATTCACTTGTCCATGACAAAAAATACACCTCCAGTACTGTTATAACCTCGTCTACTGAATTCATATTTTTTTCCGTCCAAATGATTTTGAAGACTGCAGAATAAATGATAATCAGTTAGGGCAATGTCTGGCAAAAATGGTGAGTGGGACATCATTTCCCATTCAAACTGCTCTAGCCTTTGGAATGTCATCCTCATTGTATGTGATCCAACATTATCCTGATGGAAGAACACCTCGCGTCTTGAAACCAAAGATGGTTGTTTTTCTTCTAGCACTGACTTAAGCCACTCAAGCTGCTCACAGTAGATCTCCTTTGTTATCATTTGGTTTGGGCTTAAAAGTTCAAAGTGAACTAAACCTTTCATATCCCACCAAACAGATAACAACACCTTACGTGGGTGAAGGCCTTCTTTAGCCTGGGGTGCCGGTGTTTCTCCCCTTTCTCTACCCATTGTCTTTGGCGCTTGACATTTTTATAGAGAACCCATTTCTAGTCACCAGTCACACAAAATTTATTCTTTATATACACAATGTGTGGAAGGCTGAAATTGGACAAAATTACATTGATTTGTTCCATAAAAGTAGTGAGATATTGTATTGCTTTATATTAAGTGCTAGACAGAATTTAAGGAATTGACCATTCTCAATATAAGCAAATAAGAAGTAAAATAGATAAAGTAAAAAAATAACATTAAAAAAGTATATAAAAAATAAGCTAATAATATAAATGAATTTTTAGCCAAAGTAATTATATAGACGAGGGAATGGAACAGCTGGTGATTTGAAGATTCCAGAGAAATCATGGATGAGTAGGACATCAAATAAAAGCAAGAAATAATATTCAACAACTGTAAACTTCTATATGGGATTAACAAAGCCACAAAAACATCACAGAAAGAATTTGAACTTTCAAGAATTTTATTCACACGTCACCTACACCTCAATATACTTTCCAGCACAATGAAGTAGAGTAAAACAAAACACATACACACACACATAGCACAATTACAAAAGCATATATACATATATATATAAGTATAAACACACACGTACGTACACTCACTCATATAAACATGTACACACACATATATTGAGAGAGAGAGAGAGTAGGAGAGACAAAAACTATATGTACAAAATATGCATATAATATACATGTGTGTGTGTGTGTGTGTATATATATATACACACACACACATACACGACATACTTCTTTTAGTTTCTTATTTCTTTACTGCCCACAAGGGGCTAAACTTAGAGGGGACAAACAAGGGATTAAGTCGATTACATCGACCCCAGTGTGTAACTGGTACTTAATTTATCGCCCCCGAAAGGATGAAAGGCAAAGTCGACCTCGGTGGAATTGGAACTCAGAACGTAACGGCTAAGCATTTCGCCCGGCGTGCTAACGTTTCAGCCAGCTTGCCGCCTTCTTTTAGTTTCTGCTGACCAAATCCACACAGAAGTGTGGCCTAGGGCTATAGTAAAAGACACTTGCCATAAGATCAGTGGTCAGGAAATAAGTTTCTTAACCACAAAGCCATACCTGTACCTAAACCATAAAAATATAAATTAAAAAGAAGAAAAAAGCTTAATGAGAAAATTTGTAGCCATTTCCATTTCACTGTCCACTATAACAAGCAACAAAAAAAACCCAACCACCAATATATTAAGGTGAAGTAACAGGCTTGTATTAAGCATTTGGGTTGAAAATTTGATTTATTTCTGACCACTGATTTCTATAATAATTAATTGGTCAGAGGGTGGGGTGGCCTGAACAAAGCTTATAAACCCAATGGTAGAAAACACATTCTCTTTCCATTTTGCTCTATCTGTTGCGTAGTTATATATTCTACTTGTAATAAATACTGATTAAAAATACAATGTGCATCAAAACAAACATTTCAGGTGTTTTATTGACATTTTCATGATTCTCTACAGTGTCTACTTTTTAATATCATTATTATTATTATCATTATTATTTCTAGTGGCAAATAAATGAAATCATTATTATTATTATTATTATTATTATTACTGCTACTACTGTTACTCTATATTTCCTTTCATGGACTATTGGTCAGCATTTATCCCCAGTTTCCATGGTTTTATGACAAGAGACAAACCACTATATTATTACAAGCAACTTATTGAATCAGTTGTGGTTTGTGTAATATTTGGCATCTAATATTTTATTATTTTTGGGTTTCTTTTTGTTGGTTTTTTTTATTTATTATTTTGTATAAACATTTTGAAATGTATAGTTATCATTAAAAACAAATATTTTTTTCTAGATGACTTGACATGGAATGACCCATATGTTATGGAATGGAATAGATTTACTTGAATCTTAAAACAAAAAAGTTACATTTAATAATTAATGCAAATCTAAATCATTATGCAAATACTGATATGCTACAATAAAATCAATAAAATCAAAAATCTATTGTTAGAGAAGGAAGTATAGGTAAATATTAAAACAGACAAAGAAAAAGAAAACTGTGAGAAATAACTGGGATTTCAAAAAGGTCCATAAAGTAACTAATGCTACACTCTGCTTATAAAACTTCTCAGACAAACATTTGCTACAAGTTCCCTAAAGCAGAATGCATGAAAATAGAAAGAGGCAGTTGTGTGCTTGTATTTATTTAAACATTGCTAAGCATTTCTGTAGATCCTCGATATTTTAGGAGCTTTTTTCTTTTCCATATGCTTTTTTCAACTGGATGTAGTTCCAACTCTAAAAATGTAGCCACAACCAGCCATAACTTAGCTTGCCAGAAATAGCACCCAAATCGTTCTCAAATCAGTAACGGGCTTGCAGAATCAATGGAACATCAGAAAAATTGCTTTGCAATATATGTCCCAGTTCTTTACATTCTGCGTTCAAATCCAACCGAAATCAACTTCGCCTTTCATTCTTTCAGAAGATGCAAAATAAAATGCCAGTTAAGTACAGGGGTAAATGGTATCAACAAATTCCCAACCCTCATATTTTTACGTTAAGAGATTATGGGCCATCATCAAGTGTTCCAAATCTTATTTCTGCCCAATGACTGCATTGCAGCATTACCGTTGGGGTCAATTTGCTTAGCTGAAAAATAAATGAACCTGCTATTTCTTTAAGGTTATATCATCATTTAATTTTTTTGTGTTCCTAAATTTCTGTTGAAACAGACTATCTTTCTTCAATTAATTTTAAAAATAATGATGTATTTAGTAAAATAACTATAATAATTAATTTGGTGTTTGAAACAGAATTTAACAAGACATTTTGATGTAACAATTTAGGTAAGACTATAGCAAGAGATTTGTATCGTAGAACCGAGAGGGGTCTTGGGCAGGTATCAAAAGAGTTAAACTCGAGCCAACTCTCATCAAGCAATTACGAATGATCAAAGCCATTCTTACTGACTCAGGGTTATTTATTTAGGATTAGATTGTCAAATAAGGCCTTGTTTAAACCTTTAGCAATCAGATTGTTGTCAAACATAATGCTTATTTATTCACAAAGTTTTGAATCAATCATGCATTATCTTATAGATTCAAAGTTTTCAATGATGTGATTATTTATTTTTAGAATGACATTGTAGAGTAGGTGTGAGAGACCGGCTCTGGCTGGTTTGAGTACAAAACAGGTAAAATATTTGGGCTGTTAAACATGATTTGGCTGCTATTTCAGGTAGGTTGATCCAATTTGGACTGAGGTTCTGAGTGTTTAAAACAAAAGGAAAAAAAAAAAACTTCTAAAACATTCAAGAATTATCTTACTCCTGCTGGTATGGACAAATTAGCATAAAACAGTAAATATTTGTTGAGTTATTGAACTGATTAAAAACCTTCGGTATTAAAACAAATATTTAACATGGTTTCAACTTCAAGGAGGTTTCTAAGTTTGTTTTCCTTCTCTCTGCACTTAGATACTTTCGATTTGAATTAATAAACTCTTTAAAAAAGAATGCATGCACACATGCATGAACATAAACTGTTTAGTCATATATATATATATATATATATATTATTTTTATCTTAGCAAGATTTTACAAAGTTCAATTGTGCTTGAACATACCACCTGATGTAGCAAGTGCAACAATGTCTATTTCATGTTATTTTACTTTCATTTATGCATTTATTTATTTCAAAACACTAAATTTCATGTGGAATTTAGGAGTGTGAGAGAGAGAGAGGGAGAGGGGGATAACAGAGGCCACGAGCATGAGCATGTGAGCATGGGTGTGCTTACTCTTGTGTGTGCATGTGTAAGTGCTGCACATTGCAGGCACAGTAAATTGTGAACCGAGACAAAATCCGAAAACATCAACAGCTCTCTTTTAAAAGTCATCTATAGTAAACAACAATGAAATAAGAAATGCCTAGAATATTCTCAAAAGTGAGACACGTCATCATCATCATCATTATCATCACTGTCATTAATTTAATGTCTACTTTTACATGCTTGCATGGGTCAGACGAAATTTGATGAAGTAGATTTGCTATGGCCAGTTGCCCTCTCTGTTACTTGTTTATTTCCACTAATTTGTACATTTTTCAGATTGTAAAGAAATGACACCATTTTATAAATGACATGTTTACAATTAGCACAAGATATCAAGACACGTGCACACACACATTATATATCAACATAACTCATTTCCATCTTCCAGATTCACACACAAGGTTTTGATCAGCCTGAATCTACAGCAGAAGACATTTATCCAAGACACACACAGTGGAACTGAACCCAAAACCATGTGATTACAAAGTGAACTTTTTAACTACACAGTCATACCAACCTCTTACATGTTAAAAAAAATAAGAACTGGTATGCCAGGTCGTGTAACTTCGTTTTGACTCTGACTCCTCTATTATTGGCACCTCCAACTTCGACTCTTTGTTATTGATTGTGTAATTGATTGTGGTCTACATATCTCATAAAGCATATGCACATGCTTGTACTTTGAGTAGGCCTATATGTTATAACTGGTTTATATTAAAGAATAAAGATATTGTGAGTCGGAATCGGTAAAACTATATCGACTCCGACTCCAGCTACCCCTTAATTGTTTCCAACTCTGACTCCACAGCCCTGATATTTTTGATACTAATTATAGTAAATGACTTTCCTTTTTCTTACATTTGTAAACAAGAAATCTTTAAGGACAACTGAAGAGATCCAAGTACGTACCTGGCACTTATTTCATCAACCTTAGTTAACTTGTGATACCAATCACGCCTGACATGATACTTAAATTAGAACCCTCATTCATAATTTTATCTAAGATGCTTTCATTATGTTCCATATATCATCTCAGTAATGAGAAAGTAATCAGTTGTATACTAAATCCTTCTAAATTCTTGATTATTTTCAAAATATACTGATATATATGGTAACAAAAGGGTTATGGAAGGGGTGAAAGATAAAGCTCACATGAACAGTTGAACAGAGAGGGATGAAATTAAATACTGCTAAGTATTTAGTTTCTCTCAGTCTACTGACTTTTACTAATTGCAATAGTAACGACTGATTTAGTTAAAAGCATACTTAAGTATTCCACTTAACATTTAGCCAACAGCATTATAACAGTCATCTTCTTAGAAAAATTTGTCCATTTTCCAAAGGTAGCAAAGGTTACCTGCTAAATCTCTAAACTTGTAATTCCGTTTCATGAATTGGTTTTAAATATTAAGTAATACACGTCACCAGAGACTTTTGGTACTATTAAGAAAGCCTACAACATGGTAGATTTGTATGAGAATCCATTCAGTCTCATATCAAAACCAAAATAACTACATACATCAAAGGACCACTCTATAAACAATTTTCTTCATTATTCCAAAAGGTAACATAGCATCAGATAGCTTAGCAATTCTCTGATGGGAATGCTTGTAATGTGATGGAAAATTTTAATGATAGCTGTATCTCAAGAGAAGATTAATATTCAGCCATAGTAGCCTTGGTCAATTTAAGTAATAGTTTGCTGGAAGTAAAAATCTCTAATAGAAGCATTAGTATTAAATGTCCATAGAGGCAGTTAGTAGCAAGCAAAGACCACATTCTAGTTACAATTCCCATTTGTAAACCATTTTAACTCCTATTGTTAACTCATGAAAAAGACGAAGTATGAATACCACACTATTTCATTTATGTTTGTTTCTCTACAAACCAGAAACGGTGCCCCTTTGTAAGGAATTAAAACTAAAAACAGTAGAAATACTAAGAAAATACATTCATGTCAAAAGTATTAATATTCCATCTTTTAGCTCAAAATATTTTTAATATAGCTCTTTGAATTTAGATACAAGTTAAAATGTTAACAATTAAAGAAACTCATAAAACAAATACTAGACAAAGATTACTATATTACTAAATTTGGAATACTGAATTTAGAGATACAGTATTATAGAATAGGAACAGGCATGTTTGTGTGGTTAAGAAGTTCACTTCCCAATCACATGGTTTCAGACTCAGTCCAACTCTGTGGCACCTTGGGCAAGTGTCTGCTACCATAGCCCCCAGGCCAGCTGAAGCAGTCTGAGTGGATTTGATAAAGAAAAACTGAAAAAGAAACTATCATGTGTATGCTTGTGCTTGTGTGTGTGTGTGTGTGTGACCACGCATACATGCACATGTGTGCCACTCACAGGCATTTCTCCTGTCAATAAACTGACCACTCACTTCATGCCTTCAAAGCTGTGTAGAACATGAGATCCCTTACTAGACAAACATGTAAAGGTTAGTATCAAGAAGAGCAGTGGCTCTAAAACAATACCTCAATAATAATAATGGAAAATGGACATGAAACAAGCAAATACGGATTTCATAGTCTATGCATTTCAGTAACCATAGAGTGTATGAAGTTAGAAACTTAGGAATTGTTTATAATGCTATACATGTACAAATAAAAGTTCAGTAACCTTACCAATCCATAAAATAAAAGTCTAAAAATCAACCCATGTTACATTATAAATGGTCCCCAAAATAAGAAAATAATTTGCCATGAGGGAACAAGAGAGAGATCTGGCATTTTTGACATGGACTCCATCAGAACATCAGACTACCCTTTCTCACAGCAAACTAATTTATCTTACTTCCTTAACAACCATCATTATTTTCTTTGGATTCTACAGGATTTATTTTTATATTACAACTGCTTTGATGCTGTATTTATGAGTGCTTTCCAGGTTATATGCACCAATAAAGCAATGTTGCTACATCTTTATATCTTTATACTGTTACTATAGTGTAAGAGATGTGACCATGAAAATAAAGGTAAATATCTCAAGACAAAATGATTTCATTAAAGGCCGAGTTACAAATTACAACCAATATGTTCATCTAATTCATTTACAAAATATATACTAAATATTTTATATTATACTCAAATATGAAGTCTTAAGTACTATTACGAAGTAACATATCTCGAAAAATATTTCAAGAACAACCATAGCACTTCAATTTTAACCCTTCACCATTCAGATGACTGTGAAATGTAATACTTAAAAATTTTCACATTGGTTGGAATTAACCATGTATTATTTCTTGATTTCAAAATTTTGATGATGTGATTATTTTTAGAATGACATAGTAGATAGGTGTGAAAAGCAGGATCTGACCTGTTTGAACATAAAACAGGTCAAATATTTGGGTCTGATACAGCCAGTTTAAATGCTAAAGGGTTAAATGCAAGATACTGGAAGAAGGTACCTAGGAATTATATTATTTTGGCTAAAATAAATGCAAGGGACAGTAAGTTAGTAAGAGTTGCCTTTTCAATATATGAACTATAATGCAGATTTCTGAAAGGCTACAAGACTGATACCATCTTTAAACAGCCATTCTATCACATGTTCTAACAATTCTGTCGTATATCTTAGTATAAGGAGGATAATTATTAATCACAAAGCTTGTGCAATTGTATAACATATACAGAATGGTTTTTTGTCATTTTTTTTGGAGGTGTGGGGGCAGAAACCTTCAAATAAGTTTAATATACATAATAGTAATTATACCATAAAAAGAAAAATGAACAGTAATGTTGGCTCAGTATTGCTGATTTAATATAAGTATACTGTAGCAAACATGAACTCAAGTCTAGAATACATTTAAGTACATTTCAAAGTACCACAATCAACCAATACATTTAGAGTTAATCATATAATATGAATTTTCATTTTTGCTTTCCTGCTTTTTTAATTTTTTTTTTTTTTTTTGTAAATTTCATGTTATGTTGTTCTTCATTGCCTAACAGTAAGCAATCATATTTTTTTAAAATAAAAACAATAAGCTCTCTTTCTCAATATATATATATATATATATATATATATATATATATATATATATATATATATATATCATCATCAACATCTCAAATATGCCTTCGGCTATAATGTTTTGTTTTGAAACCTATTTTGGGCAGACGACAATGTCCTACATCTCATTCTTTTTATAAGACAAACACTGAGAAAGTTTTCATAAGCAACGATAAATGATGGAGTCCAAATTTGAATAAATCCACCACTTGGTTTTGATAAGTTACAAATAAGCAGATCTATGTGGCTATGCCACCAGCATTTTCTTTATTAGACATTAGAAAAGGGAAACAAAAACCATTCTTTTTTGCAATGTCTGAACATGTCTCTCAAGAACTGGTTAATAAGAGGAATCATATGTACAGAAAAACAACTATGGCATCATATAATAATTAAGGACTGATAAATTGCAAAAAATAAGATTTGAAAGCAATATTAATATAGACAGAGCCTTAGTTACCTAGGTTACATAAAGTTACCTAGCAAATTATTAAAGAAGCAGCTTGTTAAAAACCCCTCTTCTTTTAAACTTCAAATTAAAACTGAATAGTTTTTATAAGCTGAATCTGAAGTAGAGGGATTCTGACATTTAAATGCAAACTAATTGAAATTCATCATCGAAGCATCGTTAGCAAGGAACATGTTAAAGTATTTCAGCTGTAATTGAAAACAATATTTAACATGCAAAAGAAACAGGTTTATTTATATGAAACCCTATCAAAAAGGAAAATAAAAACAAGTTATTTTGATTGATGTTCATTGGTTCTTGAGAATAAAAATTGTTACAATATGCGATCGGCATATACTAACTACCAAGACGGAACTGCTATATGAATGAATTATCAAGATTAATTGGTTAGATGTGAAAACAGTTTCTTTGTAGTGAACACTAGAATGAATAATGAGGAAACTTTGTGATGATATTAACTTTTACTTTTAAGACAGTCTCAACTACCTAGCATTAAAGTTAGTTACAATTAAAAAGATTATCTCAGAGTTTTTTTTTCTTTATTTTTTTTTTTTTTCTTTCACATCCATAACTATTCTCACTGCCAATTAAATTGCCCCCTTTTGAAGCCTTGCTAAAACCCAATCATTAAACAAAAATATATTCTCTAAAATCTAGATTTAACCCTTTAGCATTCAGATTATTCTGTTAAATGTTATGCTTATTAATTCAAATCGTTTTGAATTAATCAGGACTTGTTCTGTAGTTTCAAGGTTTTGATGATATGATAGTTAATATTTAGACTGATATTGTAGGGTAGGCATGAAGGGCCAGATCTGGTCACTTTAAACATAAAGCAGGTAAAATATGTTCGCTGGATTTGGCCAGATAAAATGCTAAAGGGTTAAAAAAAGACAACTATATTAAGAAATTAGGAAAACTTAATCTTTAGTATAATTTTAAGAATTCTGAAATTTGAAAAAGCAAATTTTAATATAAACATTTTGATGTGATAAGATATAAATCAAAGATATGGAATTTTTCTTTCAAAACAATTGTTCTAAACAAGTGCAACTTTGAATTTCTATTTCATCTGGTTGGTTTCATTTAGTACTTTGACATTTGTTAGTTTAAGAATAACTAACTTCATTGTAGCTATGGGGAAATTTATTGAAAAAGTGAAAAAAAGAAACAAGAAAAAAATGAAAAAAATACTAACTGAAGTGAAAAGAAGCTAAGTAGCAAGTATGGCCAAAGAAAGAAACAGGTAAAATATATTTAGGTTGTCATTATTAAAATCAGTTGAAATGTCTTAAGTACTATCTACACACAAAAAGCATGAGCTTATATCAATATGTTTAAATGAACATTTTCTATTTTAAAGATAATACTAACCATTTACATATGCCAGGGATATATAAAACAAGGACTATACCAGCTTACTTTACTATAAACACACAGCAAGCAACAGTCATTTTAAAATGTCATTGCAAAGAATATTTCATTTATCCTCATTAAATCTAATTTAGTGCCACAAACATAGCAACTATAATAAAGATGCCATCCGTTTAAGAGCATGTTGCAAAATAAGGCATCATAACGACAAAAAAAAAAGAGCAAAGTAGTGAATTTATTCAAGTTTATGCATCTCTGACATGCTACTTTGAAGAAATAGATGTATTCAATAACTTCCTC
>NC_068982.1:126423794-126431577 GCF_001194135.2 Octopus bimaculoides
GTATGTATGTGTGTGTTATCTCAGTAATAGTCATTACAAGGGAGATAATCATTTCAAAATATTTGGTGGGATTAAAGATTTGAATTTGAAGTTTAAAAAGACGCATAGAACTTTTTTTTTTTTTTTACTTATTACAAAGTTCTTGAAACTTCTAGTAAACACTTATCTACAGCATTGTTTAATTCTTTTTAGAAATCTTCAACATTATATAACCTGGAATTTATGAATTAGTCATTATTTTACAAAGAAACCTGTACTTTTGTTTTCTGATTGTTTGAAAGTTAATTAGAAGATAGCCAAAAATTAACCTATTTGTGAACACATTTTTAATGAAATGCAATTGACTATGGTCTTAATTTAAATAAAATAACTTTCTCCTTATTAAGCTACTGTTTGAAACAAAAATGTTTGTCAAAAAACTATGATGAACTGTTTTAATTTAAATATAAATATTTTAAAACATGTATTTTTGTATCATAAAATCAGTGACAGTCTTGGACATAGTGGTACCAAATTATTCTAATTAATCAGACTGAAAAAAACAGCCACTAAATTTTACCTTTATATTTGTTTACTTGTCACTATCATTTGTCAATAAATGAACAAAACAGGTGAAACTAAATATGGATATTAATATCGAGTTACATCAAGGGAACCAAGAGTTGATACTATGGGGTGAATGTGGTTAGCATTACAAAGAGAATTCAACCATAAAATTATCACAGAATCTGCATTTGTTCTGGAGCTAAAATTTCTCAGTGACAGCAGTGTTGGAAATACCATGAAAACTCATCAAGCTTTAGATATCCTAACCCATATTGAGGAGTATATATGATGCAAGTATCAAAAGAATATTTGGAATAACAGAAGCCAAAATATGTTAGGTTAAATTGATAATTCTGCAAAACCAGCTACCTTTGGGTACCATAAAACTTTGAATATGTTTTTTTTTTCTAAATATTAAAAGAATACAATTATATTAAAAATACTATTTATATTAAAAATTTGAGATTAGTTTAACCTTTTGGCATCTAAACCAGCCAGATCCGGCCAAAACGTTCTACTTGTTTTATTTTCAAACTGGCCTGATCCAGCCTCTCACTTACCCTAAAATATCACATCATCAAAATCTCAAAGCTATGAGGAATGCATGACTAATTCAAATTAATGTAACTAATTAAGGTTAAATTTAATTTTTCTTACATGAATATATTTCATTATCATTAGAATATATATCATACTTGTTGGCATAAAAGATGCATGGGTATATTAGATGTACCCCAATACCAATAGCACATTAAAGCTTATAGGAGATCCAACATTGCATATAAACCCAGGGTGATTTTTTTTTTTTTATATGCATCACATACAATAGACTATGGCAAAAGTTAAACAAAGGCTTCTGATAATTTAACCTATTCTGACACTGTGTACTTTTGTCAAAATAAATTCTTTGTTACTCCTTATTTTAAGGGCTGTGTTGCTATGTACTTCACCATTTCATTGCCAAATTTCAACGTAAATGTATTGACTTCTTTCCATTTAATTTTGAAAATGATGAGTTTAGTAAAATAACTGTCATTATTAAGCTGATGTTTGGAACATTAACTTGGAGTTTTGATAGAAAGGTTTTATTCTGATCACTTCAAAATAAGGAAGTTTTATATCATAGAACCAGGAGTAGTCCTAGATTGGTTGGAATCAAAAGGATTAAAGTCATTCACATTATTTGAATCTATCTACTTAGTTAAAATTATTACTGCCCAATCTAGGGGTAAAACATGTTCAAAATGAAAAATTATATAAATCCATTCAATCCCTACCAAAATGGAAGATCTGTAGATTATTATTATTATTATTAAACGAGTTTATCAGCAACTCAAATTATTCTAATTAAGCACACAATAAATCAGAATCACATACAATACAATGTTGTAAAACAAGTTTAATACAATTAAACCAAAATCAGTTTTTACTCATTTCTGCAATCTCTCCCTAGGATTTCGAGCTAAACAGAAACATTACCATATACATCAGCTGAATGAAACAAGGGTTCGGAGATTAAGTTATATGCATGATTAAACCTGCAATGTATGATTATTGATTGGTTGAAAGCAAGAGCATATCGACAAAGTTAGTTTCATTGGAATTCCTTCACTTTCAATGATACCAGCTTTAATTGTGAGGAATAATTTTCTTTCTATCTTATTTTTTAGCAGAGGTGAATGGAGAAACTGATGGTGATCCATATGTTCTAAAAAGGAGGAACACCTCCAAAACTGTTGCCTCTATCATGAAATCTATTTTAACTACTGAAATATATCTACTTCCTTTGCAAAGCCTCCTGACTTGGCTGGTTATATAAAACCCTTGGTTAGGTTTGATTTTCCATCTTTGTAGTTGACATTTTTATGACATTCAGCAACTGAATGAAGGACTTGTCAAACTGGCTCTGAAAAATTACACAAGGTAAACACACACACACACACATTACAGATAGGATTCAGCCAGCATCATTTCAGCCTATGACTAAGCAAGTAGTACTAACCTGTTAATGTGTGCTTAACAGATGGAGAGCCAAAAATAAATCAGGAAAAGAAAAAAAAGCTACAGAAAATGTATGGATCAATGTTAGTGACAAAACTGTGCAAGGTGGTTCAGAAATAATAGACAGTATTAAAGTCTGTGTAATAAAAATAATGACAATGATAATTTCTTTCGTCTGCCACAAGGTCATTGGATGAAGGAGACATTACAAAAACTAGCTACGTAGTATGAAGGTTTATACATAGTGTAGAGGTTTATACAAAAACTGAAGGAGATTAAAAAGTAAACAAAGTTTATGAATAAGAGAATATACATTCCTCTTGATACAGAAAAACTTCCAAGGGCAACAAAGGGATCAACTGACCTAAGATCTTGCTGATCACCAAGGGTAAATGCCCATTCCCAAGTAGATCCATTCATTCTTAACATTTTCACCACTATCATCTACCTTTTTAGAAATTCACTGGTAAAGAGTACTTTTCTCTCCACCCTCTCCTTACCAGGTGGAACTTGAAAATGTCAATGCGGATTTTCCTGGAGTAGAAAATTGTGCTCTCTGACCTACAGGCACAATCTGAGAATGGAGAGAACCACAAGCCCCTTAAACTAGTTATTTGATGTAATATAATTGATTTAACAAATGAAAGTCAGTTGATGGACAGTTTAAATGCTTAAGTAGCCAAAAATACAAATAGATTTTAATCTAAAATACATTTACATTTGTGAAAATGGTTTACTAATAGTCAAAACCCAGCTAGATGCCATCCATTAAAGACAATAGTTTCTATCTTGAAGATGAAGAAATGCCCTTGATGCGTAACCTATTTTCTTTCCCATCACTTCAAGATTCCATATCCTCTTTTTCCAAACTGATGCCTCTGAGTCCATTTAGCTCTAAATCTGAAGTTACTAACCACTAACCTATGTTGGGTTGTAAATTTTTCGTCATGCAAAGACATAACATTCATAACAATTACTTTTTTATTGCCATCTTGTTAAATTGCTAAGAGTGATTAAGTACACATCAAAATATGCTAAGTTGCTGCTGAAGAATTCATTTACGAAAATTTGCCAAAGCTAACTTATCCAATTTACTACGTATTCTAGAAAATTGATTCTGGGGAGTAGGTTTTGTTAATGCAACAAGAAAAATCAACTTAATAGATTTACCAATGTTTTAGAAAGCTTAACCAATTTAGTACACTGAGATGGATAATATAGCAAAAATTAATAGCAAGTTGCAATAAGAATGAGATGGATGGATGTGTGGTTATGATATTAAACTAATCACTCGATGTCGAGAGTTCAAATTCATTGCAGTTGATTCATTGAATTTCTGAATAGAACACTTTATTCTACATTCTCAGGAGATCTTCCTGAAACGTGGGCCACATGAGACATGGACTATCATCAGGCAGGAAGCACCACTAAAAAAAATTGAAGGTAATTTTTTGTTAGATAAGTCATTCAGAAAGTCCCATGGGCTGCTGGTTGCCCATCACCACTCTAAATTCATCAACTGCCAGGGATAGACACCAAAACATCTGGGAAATTTTTTTTTTTTTTTTTAGCACACCAGACAAAATGCTTAGTGGCAGTTCACCCATCTTAATGTTCTTAGTTCAAATTCTGACATGGTTGACTTTGCTTTTCATTCTTTCAGAGTTAATAAAATAAGTACCAGTTCAGCACTGGGATTGATGTAACTGACTAGCCCCCTCCTCCAAAATTTCAGACCTTATACCCATAATAGAAAGGAATATTACCTTTGTTATAAAGGGTATCAATACAGTAACTTGACCTGCTAAGATTAGTAGGCAAACCTCCTCAAAATCACATTACAGTGTGAGTCATCGATACAGAATACCTGATGAAAAATTAAGAGACAGGTTGATCATTGTTGGAACACCTTCCATCATAGATTGCTGCTGAAAAATTCATCAACTGAAATTTGCCATCAATTTACTATTTATTTTTTAAAAATTGATTTTGAGAGATAGGTTTTGTTAACATAAGAAAACATCTACTAAAAAAAAAAATTAAATCAATAATAGATTTTTACCTATGATTTAGAGAACTTAACCAAATTTATTGGGTTAAGCAACAGCCATAAGATGGTTGATAAAGCGAAAATAAATAACAAATCCAATGGATCCTAGGGCTAAGCAAACACAACAACAACAATAAATAAATAATATTTAAATTTTACAAGGGAAGATTTAACATTCATCTACTTAATGCAATGAAACTAAAACTAAACAGGTCCTTAATTAACAGCCTCCTTCAAGGTTTTAGGAGGCATTTAAATTACAAGTGAGATAATATTGTCAACCTGAAGAATATAAATCAGATGACTGTTGTTATATAACTAAATGAATAATAATGTTTTTTTCATCTTTTCAGTAATATATTTTCACCGCTAAAGTACTTCATAATATATGAATGAAATATCTGAGCTACAAGAAAAACAAAGTAAACGAAAATCAACACTGAATGAGAATTATCAAATCAATACAATTATGCTGAGAAAGGAACAGGAGAGAATACAATATTTTGGAGAGTGGTCCTTTATCAGGAACAGAAGGGAGAGAATGAGGGGAATGGGAGGAGAGACTGTTGATTTCAGTAAGGCAGCATGGTGAATAACAGAATGGAAGTGAATACAATAGAAGTGTGTAGAATGGTTGTTTATAGCCAAAAGAGCAAGAGCTAGGGGAGATAAGTGACATGAGAATAGGAAAGTGTAGGAAGTGAATATGTTGTGTGAGTGTGTGTAGGGAACTATGTATAAGCATGTGTGTGTGTTCCGAGGAATAAATGTAGAGTGCTGTAGTTTAGGTGTAACCAATGGGTATGGCAGTGTGGGAGGAAGTGGACAGCACAAGGTTATCAGTATAGGGGTGTGTTTTGGGGAGGAAAGCAGTGTTTTCATAGATAATTTGAATTTACATCCTAGTTAGATAAGCTGTGTTTAAGCACAATATTAAATGTTGCTCAAGATATAGACAGGGACAAATCTGTGATGTTGTACAATGTTATGTGGAGCTTGGTGCAGTTCTCTGGATTGCCAGCTCCGTCAAATCCATACTAGCAAAGAAGACAGCATCATGATGATGAGATGCAAGTTGGGGTGTGACCTGGAGAAATTAAATGATGGGTCACAAGCCTGAAAGATCCACTGTAGTATTGGACATCTAAAAAACTGTTCTCTGAAACGGTCAGCAAGTTGCTGACCAGTTTATGAGTCAGAACTGGCATTTTATGTGAGGGATGATCTAGGAAGTACAAATGAAATATTTGATAATACACAAAGATGAACTAGGTCTGTGATGGGTGGTGATGCTATGGACAAAGGGACAGTTTGTTGCAGATGAAGCAAACAAAAAATCCAGACTAGGTGAGAATGATGAAGGAACTGCGCCAGAAGGTGACGCAGAATGTGGTTCCATCTGAAGGTGAAAGAATTCGAGAAAGATGCTGGAAATAATAGTAGAGGCAGCTCTTTATGTTGGTGCACTGGAGAATTAGGTAGATGAATTGTAGGTGAGAGGAAAGAGGTAGTTGGTGATGAAGCGGAGGTATGATAAATAGTGTGGACAGCATCAGCAATTGGTTGGGAGTAAACCTGTTATAGGAAATGATATGGCTAAGCATCAAAGTCAGTCTCAGCTACAGAGACCAAAGAATTGTGAGCTGAGGATAGGAGAGTGATGCGAGTGTGGTGGAATGAGGCAAAACTGTGGTAAGAATGAGAGTCAGTGGGTTTGTAAAAGATGGAACATCATTGTCATTTCGCATTCATTTTTCATGCTGGCATGAGTTGGACGGCTTGACAGGAGCTGGCAAAGCTAAGAGCTGCATCGGGTTCCATAGTCTGTTTTCGCTTGGTTTCTACAGCTGGATGCCCTTCCTAATGCCTACAACTTTAGAGTGCACTGGATGCTTTTTATGTGGCACCATCACCAATGCTTTTTAGAAATGTGCATGAAGTTAACAGAGGTTGTAACTTATTGCACGTTGGATAAACTGGTTGACAACTGGCTGAACATCTTAAAGAAAACTTGTTGCACATCCAATGCAACATTATTAGCTGAGGTCTATAGCAGCTCACTTCAATTCTCTGGACCACACATAAATTCATTTCACCACCATCTGCAGTAATATACAATACCACAGACTGCCAATATCTCATTTAGCATCATGAACAACAGTTAATTTTCTGGTTAAAGACACCTTACCCAGTTTGGATAAATAACTGGCACTCCGTCAGTTATGACAAGTGTTCCAGCTGATCCAATCGATGGAACAAACTGCTTGTGAAATTAACATGCAAGAGGCTGAATATTCCACAAACATGCATAAATATTAATGTAGTATACAGATATGGAAGTAATTTATTGTCGAACGCAGAATAATGCCGAACAGCGTTTATAGGATAGATAATTCTTATATTGCAGAAAAATTTGTCAGTGGCCAACTATGAGACTCGAACTCACATCTCTGTGATTACTGGTCAAGTGTTTTACTATTAAGCTAAACTTAACATTAATGTAGTGCAACTCATTTTTGCCAGCTGAGTGGATTTGAGCAATAATAATAATAATAATAATAATGGATTAATAACCTTTCTCTAAAAAGGGGGGGGGGAACCCCATAACCTCACATGTCAAATGCCCTTATGTGCCTTCTCCATACATGGCCATCTATTACATACGTATCATTATGCTGTTTACTCCACCCAAACAGTAGCGCTTTACATCCACACCTAGTCCAGAAACCACACACATCATACATAAGCTGATGCATTTCTTTACATCTTCCTCTGGTCATCTTGCTTTTGTTCACAACCAACACATGCATGACAAGAAATGTCATGAAGCTCAAACATGCTTTCATGGTGGACTACAAACAACCAACAAATTTGAATAAATAGGTGGGGGGGTTACTTATAACCAGCATGCATGTGTCAAGATGAGGGAGAATAAAAATTCAGTCTCACACACGCACACTATGGGCTTTTCCTTGTTTCTAACTACAAATTTCAATTACTAGACATTCGTTAACTTGTAGCTATAGTAGAGGACACCAGCTGACAGTATCCATGCAGTGGGACTGAACCCCTAATTAAATGGTTCTGAAGCAAGCTTCTTAACTGCACAACCATACCTGTACCTATGATATTCTTTTGTTTCTTTTTCTTCTATTTGTTTCAGTCATTTCACTGTGGCCATATATA
>NC_068982.1:126431587-126435512 GCF_001194135.2 Octopus bimaculoides
GGTAAACGATAAGAGACCAAATTTCCTAGCATGATAAAAAAAAAATCAGAATTGTGGATTTTTTTTTTTTTTTCTATCTAGCTTTATTAACAGCAATGCAAAAACACTACATCTTTCTAATGTTCTTTTACTAATTATGGTAGATGCTAGTTGCACATTGTTGAACCTGGAATTAAATGTTAGTCATAAATATATTGTTTTCCTTAACTGCTGCCAACCACCTTTAAAATAAGATCAAATTGCTAACTATTGTTTCTTTGCACTGAAACTTCAGACGGAATAGTTTTTTGTTTTTTTTTGCTGGGTTTGCTTTATATTTTTATTTTATTCACAAATAGTTTATTTTGTATCTTCCACGATAAAAGATAAATTTGCTCTCGTTTTATAAGCCATTAAATTTATAATGCTTGTGAGACACATCGGCTAAATTGAACAATTTTCTAATTTCTTACCAAAGTCAACAGGAAAAATAGTCTCAAAAAACATCTTCCGCTCAAATAAATTCATTAATTTGAATGGAGAGACTCAAAGAAACTGAAACTGCCAGAGTAGAAATATGAGACAACTTATCATGGCTGGTCTCTTGGAAATTGAAATAGCAAGATTACAGCAAATGCTATTAAAGGAATGACAATTCTTAACATTATCTACAAGACATCAAATAATATTGTGGAAGCTTTGGAAGCCGTGTAGGAACCTAAAGCCTTAATTCAGGGGTTTTCAAACTTTTTGACTTGCGGACCCCTTTATATTTCAGGCTTTACTTTAGGGACCCCCTTATAAATGCTTATGAAATTTATACATAAATATTTGCTTAAAATAACATATTTTTACATTTATTTATTTAACAGTATTTAAGAAATAGGTTTATTGCCAATTAAAAGATTTTGATTAAAAAACATGTATAAAATCAAATTGCCCATAAAAAGTATTTGCTGTCCACGGACCCCCTGTGGTCCGCGAACCACAGTTTGAAAACCCCCACCTTAATTAACCATTGAAGATATATTTTAGTAATTTTAAATTCAAATTTCATTCAGACTTAGGTAAATATATACCCTTGCTCTTGTACAATCACAGTAATATAAAGTTTAAGCAAAAATCCCTATTTTTAACCTTTTGCCTCTCCTGTGTGATAAACAGGTCTTATTTTTACCCCTGGTATCCCTGAATCAAAAGTGATACATATTCCCAATTTTTTTCAACCAACAGAGTAACTTGGGTCATATGAAAAGAAGACTTTAATTACTCAGAAAGTATGAAACAAGGTCTAACTAAAAATCTGAAAACAAGCATAAGCATTTAGGATAAACTTAATGAAAATGCTATGGACAGGCAAAGGGTTGGACAAAATTTGTGTAGGCAGTTCAGAATGCAACACTTTTATACAAATACCAAAGAGTGCTGATGCCGAGTATAAATAATACCACTTTTTATTTGGGTCTTTTTATACATATCAACACAGCAGAAGAAACAATCCCACTTAATACTGACATTCCACCTTTAAACTTATTTCAGTCTGTAGAATTTCAATGTAGAAGGAAACATCTTTTACTGATTCAAAATCTAATTCTCTATAACAAATTTAATTTGGATTAAATATTGTCACTCTTCTTTAACAATCAATAATAAAAAAAAAAGGTTTTAAACTTGTTTATTAGTGAAATATTATGTTAGCATCATCACATCATACTTGCTTCTCAATAAACTTCTACACTAAACGATGTTTTACTATTTCAGACTATACAGAACAATGCTTGCAAGAGTCAATGAATGTGAAAGATAGAAAAAAAACATCTACACCAAAAGCAAAATAGTCTTAGAAATTTAATAATGAAATCTTTCTGGAGAAACTAAAAAAAAAATTATATACTAAATATGTTGACACTAAATTAAAGACTGCATCAAATTTATCAACAAAACAAGGTGTAAAAGTAAAAATATAAGCTTCATTTGACATCCAGTAGCATTCACTTTGGTAAGAAAGACATCAACAAATATGGTGAGAGAGAGTACCAATACTATAACAGAAAATATCATTTATTAAACTACAATAAACATTGCTTTTGATTTTAAAATATTTTTCAATATTCGAATATTTTTAGAAACACTTTATGAATTACACAACCGACTTAGAGATTTTATAGTGACATTAAATAAACAAGTCTAAATAATGACAACGATTCTCTAGTATAGACGCAAAGTCACAAATATAGGGAGAGAGATTATTGTTGCTTTAATTGGCCCCACAAAGATAAAGGGCACACTTCAATTTATTTGGTTCCGCACTACAATTTATATTATACTCTAATAATAATAATAATAATAATTTTGGTTTTATTGGCCACAAGGGCTAATATAAATTTAAAACATTTAAGGAGAAAGACAATAATCCTTTTAAATATAGGAACAAAGTCTGAAATTTGGGGGAGGGGGGATAGTCGATTACATTGACCACAATGCCAAATTGGTACTTAATCCACTGACCCCCGAAGGGATGAAAAGTAAAGTCAACCTTGGCGGCATTTGAACTCAGAAAGTATAGACGGGCGAAATGTTGCGAAGCATTTTGTCCGGCACGCTAACGATTCTTCTTGCACGAAGCCAACAATTTTAGAAGGAAGGATTTGTTAATTACGACCACATTGCTCCAGAGATTCTTATTTTGTCGACCCACAATGAAATATGAACTCAAAATCTTAGTTGGGAGAAATGCTGCCTAACCAACAATATAATAATAATAATGAATAATTTCTCGTCTTGGTACAAGGATACAGCTATTGGATGAGGGAGTGTAATTAATTTAATCGACCAAAATACATTACTGGTATTTACAATCCCCTGCTGTGTGAGGGAGTGAAATACAAAGTGAATCTCGGCGTTGAGGGAGGGGAAAATTGATTAAAACAGATTTTTGCACTTAATTTTATCGACTCAGGAAGGATGAACGGCGAAGTCGACCCGAGCGGGTTTCGAACTCAGAATATAAGCTATCGATAATGACGTTTCTGAACGAATTAGAAAACCGCGAAGAAAAGAAAAAAAAACATGGAATGAATTTCAATGAATGAAGAAAAAGATTAACTCTCGAGAAAATTTTTGAAAGACCTATTTTGTAATTCTCTGGGAAATACCATCAAGTAACGAAAAAGATAACATTAAATTAATAAATAAGAAATTAGGTCTCACTTTTAGAATTATTTTTCCAAATATCTATTATACATACACCCACACTTGTTTTTAGAATTAGTACTTGCTTTTAAAATAAAAACAATAAAAAGAAAGTTAAGCACCAACAGAAGCTTTTTCCATTTTTACTTTTTTTTAAATATAAAATTATGTATAAACTCTTCGCGAATCTCAAAATAGAATATTAATGAAATATATATATATAAAAAAAAAGATTTTATCAATTTTTTTTTTAAGGCAAACGTAGAAAGAGACAGAAACGAGAGAGTGAATGAAAGAAAAAGGGAGAGAGCGAACGAAAGAAAGAGAGAGTAGAGCAGGTGACTGAAATTTCTGTCACAATCACTGTCAACAACAGTTTTAACCTTGCTGAGAAAAATAAAAGTACAACAATTACACAAACAAACAAAAAGTTAGAAGAAAAAGAAAAAGAAAAAGAAACATAAAAATAAAAGAATTGATCAGTAAGCGAGCAACTGCGTTGAACTAAGCAGGAAGAGAAGAGCTGTGTGGAAAATAGGTCACCAGTCTGAAAATTGGTAGTAGCGCAGAAAGCTGGTTCAATTCTGCTTGTTAAAAGCTGTAGTTAACTGTACAAGGCTGGTTTAGAAATGAAAAGGGCGGGAACTAATTTTTCATGTTTTGAAAGGAATATGTATGTGTGTATGTATGTATATATATATATATATATATATATATATATATACATATATGCACACACACACACACACATATA